>NW_008622358.1:0-29559 GCF_000691845.1 Merops nubicus | reverse complement strand
ATTCTATGATTCTATAATTCTATGAAAGTGTTGTATATTAACCTGTTGTTTAGGAGCAAATGTAGAGACTTACTAGCAAAAATATTTTTTTTTTGTATTCTTTTGCATTAATAATTCCAATTACTCCGAATAATAAGCTCTATGTATAATTTTCATGTACTGATGAAATCAGTGATATCTTTTTAATTTCATGAAATGCATGATTCAAAGTTTGACTGAAACATATACAGAACAACTGACAGACACCTTGTATGGAACTAATTTTCATTGCTCCAAACTTTTCAAATAGTTTTGAAAAACTTCGCAATGTTTTTCTCCAATGAGAACACTTCGGCAAGAGTAGAAATTCAGAAAATTGTGTTGAAATTAATTCTCTTGAAGTTAATCTCAAATGAAATCTCCGATTTAATCTAACATTTCACCTCTTCCCACAGTTTTCAGGAGAAGAATTCCATTTATCTAGAAAGTCTAGATTGCTTTGAAAAGGTATTAGGTATGATACCTACTCTTTTGTCATTGGAAATTTTTTTAAACTGTAAGTATTAAAATTTCTCATTAATGAGATTTTCTGGTAGTGTGTCTGTAATCTCACATCATGTACATTGCTGGATGATTCATTTTTGTTATCATCTTTAAAGACAAAAGTCAAACAAAGCTAGTGGCAAAAAGAATATTCATGTTTATGAGCCTTTAAAGTGATTTAGAGTGTATGAATGATTTCAAGACACATAATGAATACTTTAAAATATTTAATTTTTTAGTTCCATTACAAAAAAAAAAGCTACTAGAGAAGAACTATCCTTGTGTGATAATACACTAAAATAACTTTCATGATATAGTTTTTCATACATGACATGCTATGTAAATCAGAATATATTTTTTTCTTAAAACAATTAAATCAATGCATTTATCTTATATCAGGCCTCATTTTAATTGCTAATAGTCTTTCATTGGTATAACAGTGTTTATTCTGTGTGAAAAAAAAAAGTCTGAGAAGGTTCAGGTCTGTTTTTGTTTTGTCAAGGAAAAATAAACTTGAAGAAGACAAAAGGAATGACAAAGCGTGTTTAAAGCAGAGCTAATGCTCCATCTCCAGAAGCTCTGTCTTTCTTTAATAACCAAATGTTATGGTGTATCTGCAGAGAATAAATCACACAGCTGCTCAGTTCCGGACAGTAATCTTCCCTGACAGTACAACAGTAATGCTTTTGGAGAAATATAGGAAGACTTTTATTTTTAAATTTGAAAAACAAATAGTGTGTTACACTCTCAAAAGTATAGTCACATCATGCAGAAACGGAAATGCTAAGTTTCAACTTCAGTTCACAGAATGTTGCGCTATTTTAAATAACAAATAGATAATACCTACTACTATACGTCCCAGACAGTGACATTGCAAGTGTGAGGAAAATGGACAGAAACGTGTGAATATAATATTAATCATATTAATTTTTAAGGATATCCAGTGTCCACTTTCATTTCAAATCCATTGGTGTTTTTTCTTCGATAGGATAATGAAGGTAAAAGTGAATGAGGAAGTGTGCAGGAAGACATCTCTGTGCACTTATTGTGATGGTGAGCACGTTTCTTTTCACCACTTTTTTAAAGAAAAAAAGAATCAGCTGCTGTTGAAAAAGGCAATGCAGACATCAAAATTATATTCATTGTTACTGTGAGAATTTAAAAGGATTTTTTTTTTTTTTCTGAAGATAGGATTAAAAACTCTCTGTAATTACCAAAACTTAGCTGCTGTTTTATTTTATTTCTTTTTTGGGGTGGGCTATGTTGAAAGATGAACACTTTCTTCAATTTCAATACTGCTAATGAGCAGAAATTTTTGAAGCCGAACCCTTCACAGACAACAGCTGAAGAAAAACTAAGTAGTTCTAACGTATTTCTCATCATTTCCATCATGTCTGCAATTACTGCCTGTAGAGCATATGAGACTAAATTGATATCTTATATATATATGCCATATTTCAACATCTGAAATACCTGCTTGGTGGGAGGGGTAGAGTTTTAGGGCCTGTGAAGGCAATCTCATCTCTGTTTCCTTTTCTGATCCATGTGTATCCCTCTGTCTCCAGGCACTTACTTTCCAGGGTCTCAGTGTTTCTACAACCAAATGTGGCTGAGAATGGTTCTTTCATGCTCGACTATTTTCAATAGTGGATGAGATTAGGAATCAAGTAAAAAATAGGGTAGTTAAAAAAAAAAAAAGAAGCAAAAGGGGAAAGGGAGAATCTAAACAAGTTCTACTCTTCCTGAGAGACATTTTCCCCATGTTTGGCTTGGGCAAACTGATCAAGGAAACAATATGTTTCTCTGGAAAGCTCTTATCTATTACACTGCAATTCTCTTCTGGTTGTGTTATTGTAGCTACAAAGGCAAAATTTCTGTCAAAAGCACCTTGGAGAAAAGTATGGAGCCACTGAACATTATCCATCTATGTCCATCCAGTCTAAAGTGAGAGGAGTTAGAGGTTCTCTCCCTCAAGGAAGCAATACCTACCTTCTGTGTGTTTCTCAGAGATGTTGTACGATGTCATGGATCCTTTTCAAAAGATTTCATCAAAATGTCACTAGTAATATCTAGATCCCCTACTAAACAGTGAATACGTAAAAAAAATTACTTCCTAGAAGAGCTTACAGTTGAGGTATAAGACCATAGATGAATATGGACACAACAGACGGGTATTACACAAGATAACAAGGCCTATGATGTTTTTTTATGCTTGGCACTTTCTGCCCTTGTCAAATAGAAATGTTCAAAATTTTAAAATTTTTCTTTCCAAAAAATCTTGCTGACAAGACTATTAATATCTTGGTAGCTTCAAGTAACTTTCATTTTTAATGTGATATGGTGCAATAAACACTGTCTCATAAAGGAATTCTACTGCTACAGCCAGAGCAGGCTGAACAGTTACAATTGTACTGCTCTTTCTCCAGTATTTCTAATATCCTAATTACCAATTCCACTAGTGCTGTGCAACAGATGAGTTTGTTATGGCTGTGAAAATATGCAGTTGGTGACAAACAGAAACCCAATGTAAATATATGCTACTTAAATTCATCATGTCACTAAATGTTTTTGTCTGGTTCAATGATCTGTAGAATCTAACTAGAATTAAGGATCAGGTCAGAGAGAAATGACATCCTTGATGAGCCTCTCTTGCTGCACAGTTTTAAATGTTTCATATCTCAACAGACGTCCGTACCTGAGAGGGAAAACTTTTTCTCCATCATATGAACATGCTGTAAAGAACCCATAAGAGGCAGAAAGGAAGAAACAGTTGTTTGGTGAAAAGAAGTATCATCTGGAATAGGCAGTATATACAACCACTAATAGTGCTGTAAGACATCGACTTCTATTGCTCCTATTTGCAGAGGTGCTATGTCAGAACTTACTGTCCTCAGAAAACTGAGGAATATGTGATAGGTGTTATAAGCAAAAAAACATTTCCTTACTTTAGTTAATAAAAAAGTCTAGGAATTAGGAATGTAAACTTCCCTGGAAACCATGAAGGGAAGTGGATTAAGACTGCCAGAGTTAGTAGCCAGCAGTTTCTATTGATGTTACTCTTACGGGACACTAAGGGCAAATTTACTCTGATTAATCTTTCCAGATATTCAGTCCTACCACCTCTTCCATTAGGATAAACCAGAACATTAAGCATTCAGTGAGCTGTACAGTACTATTGATAAGGTATATGATGCTACGATTTAAAGCAGAGAGGAAGAATGTCTGGTGTCAAAGCTAAAATTAAAGCCACAGCAGAGAACACCCAGCTGGTCACGTAGGGGAAGATAAAATGACATGCACCTCCCACCCCTTCAAATGCAATCTGTCACCATTGCCTCAGCCATCTTTTTCTCTATCCAGTACGTAGCTAGGGGAGACATTGAAGAAGTGGGAGAAGGAAGGGTGCCCTTCGGCACCGGGAGGCTGACTACTCCCTTTTCATCACCTGCTTCCTGCCTAATATTTCTCCCTCCTACAACCACCACCAAAAAAAAAAATCATTAAGAAAGTGGAAAGTACCAATCCTGTTTATTTCACTCAACGAGTCTGTCTCAGGGAACAGAACTAATTCTGGTCCGTGATTTTTACTTTTCGGCTCAGTCTGTTCAAAGCAGCTGCACTTTCTGAAGTTAACAGCATATTTTTGCAGACAGTGTCTGCTTCTAGAAGTGATAATGCTCCATGTTTAGAGCTACTATTGAGGACTGGTGTGCAGAAAGGCTCTTGCTTATACTTGCAGCTGTGCAGACCAAGGTCACCGCTAAATCATTTCAGCCATATTGGGAGTGCAGAATGTAAAAAGCCTCACCTGCAGGTAGGATTGGACAGGACAGGTGACCCTAAAGTGACCAACAAGGTGTTCTATCCCATATATGTCATATTCAATATAAAGCTGAGTGGTCATGAGGGTCACGCTCCTTTTTTCAACAGCTGGTCCCTGAAAAGGACTCACTCTGTTCTGCCTTTGATCCTGATCTGTGCATTCTTTAATCCAGTTCCTGAATCTGGTTTCCATCTACCACTGAGTCCAGTCTAGGACTTCCCCAGTGCCTGCCCACAGCATCAGTGGTAATGGTGATGTAATTGCCATTAAGGGGGGGGTGGGGGGTGGGGGGGGGAGGAAGGTGTTGAGTTCAATATTGGTTTTGTATATATTTGTCTATATTCAATTTTATTATTATTTTCATTAAAGATGGCTTCATGTTAGTTTCCACTTCCTAAGTCACTCTCCCTTATTCCATTTCTCTTCCCCTTCAAGAAGGGAGGGGTGTTAATGAATGACAGACACTCTCATCTGTCATTTGTCTAGTGGCTGGCCTTGCCCTAACCCTTGCCACTCAAGAACAATACCAGGCAATGAGGAGTAAGCTGCTGGGGAAAGAATGTCTGAACCTGGAGACACCAACTCAGGTTCTTTCATTATATGCCTTTGCTCTAAACCCTTGCAAAGTATGATAGATCTGGGTTCTCTCAGAGCTTTGAACAACTCTGCCCATATTTCTTCTCTATTGCCTTTCTTGTATTAGGAATAGCAGGAAAAGGGGAGCTGTGTAGAGAAGGAGTGACAAGTAAAAGTCACTAGTGCTAAGTGTGGAGATGCAGGATGATTCTCTGGCAAAGTGGATAAGCGCAGTTGTGAAAAAGTAGAAAATGGGTGTAGGCAATGAAATACTGTGCAAAAGCCAGTTTTGAATATTAAACATCTGAAAACAATACAGCAGGTAAAGAGGAAATCAGAAAGTAAGTCACACCTAAATAACAGTTAATTGAGTTTAGCAGATAATGAGCTAGCAATGTGGAGATTTCAGTGATGGTCAATTTTAGCACTGGGACGAATCTTATTAGACTAGGGAATGCAATAATGCGATATCCAGTAATTACTATTTATATCTAGAATGTCTGCATTCCCTTCATCCCTGTCTCAGCACATTTCTGTCTACTTTTAAAACAACTTTTTTGAGACAACAGTACATATCTCCTCAACCTTTTTTTGTTTCTTCATTAACAAAGCTGCTTATTAACAGTTAAGTCCAATAGTATGAAGGTAATAGATCTGTTCTTTGAATTGGGCAAGATTCCAGGACATATCTGTCTTTCATAGAAAATTGAAAAATCAATGGGACAAATGCAAGGATGTCTGCGTCTGGAAGACAAGATACCTTTACTCTGTCTTACGTTAGCATACTGCAGTAGAGAAATCAGAGATGATTAACAGTTAGATTTTTGAGCAATAAAATGTCAGTTTGGCTTGGAAAGGACTACTACTTTTAACCAATCTTATTTCAAAGACAGAGAAAATTAGCCAACATAAGTAAATAAGCCCTTTAGAGAGAAGAAGCATAAATATGCTATAACCATATACACCTCACATGGCAAACCCAATTTAGAGTGCACTCCACTGTGGTATAGCAGTCAATAGATGAATGCTCCAGGAGCAGAATAGACTTGGCTACCAATGAATGAAGACTGGTATGCTGTTCCATTGCAAATGAATAGCTGAGAGGTGGTAATAGGTTAGTGGAACATGAAATCTATGTATGATGCTAGAGTGCACAGGAGTATTAGCTAAGTAAACAGGAGAACACCAGGGAGAAATAAGTAATATTGTGCTTTTTCTCAGTTACATCAATGCAACTGTTCTGTCCTCTAGTTCTGAAGTCTAAAGGTAGAGAGATAGTGGAAAAAATTAGAAAGTGTTCAAAACAGGCATAAGGAGAAATATGGAAAAAAGTGGGGGAAGGGAGAGAGGCAGCATCAAGATGCTAATTTCAAAATCTAGTATGTACTTTTTTATGGGCAAAATATTTCCATACAAAGAGGTCCTTTTACTAATAGATCATTAGATCGATAAACAGAATAGTCAGGAATGAAAATATTTGGATGGGAATCTAAAAATGGATGTTAGAGGAATAAAACAGGAATAGACTACAGATATTAGCAAGGTTCTCCCTAAGTGATATCCGTTATTGCCCTTGCCAGGGAAAGACTATTGAGCTAGGAGGACAGCTCTTGTAAGGCAGTGTGACATTTCTTGTGCTTACATGTTTTTAATATGAAAAACAGGCCTTCCACAAGGGATAATAGTAGAGTAACAAAACCAGGCAGTGTTAAAATAAGGGTTGGTTTCTAATATTGATGGTAATAAACACATCTTGACCTACATCAGAGATTACATACAGGTTCATTTTATAGCAATTAGAAATCATTAATGAATCAATGATATTGTAACCCAACAATCAGATTGCAATGGTCTGAGAAAAAAAAAAGACTATTCTTTAAGATAACTATGACAAAAGTTCATGTGTATTATTTTAGTCTGTGGCAAATGAAAGGAAGTTATCTTTCCTATTTCTGCTTTGCTATGTTAATAAATAGAACTGTAGTAAGTTTTTTTTCTTTGATTAGGAGTGTATAATTTTGATAGAGTATATAAGGAAGAAATATTAGATTGGATAGGATAATAGAACATGCTTGTGTGGAAAAAAAATATTCTTTCTTCTATTTTGTTTAATCCTCAGTATTGAAGGAAGGAAACTCTTCTTATTTTAAACAAAGTAATTTGACCTTAAGCTATTTTCATTCAGTTCTATAAAGGTCTTTGTCTTCAATGTCACATACCTTTGCAGATGAGATGTCCTCAGTGATAGATACTCTATCTGTTAAGTGTTGTGGCAAATCTAGGAAAGTACTGCTTTCCTTTGCGTTTTGTTTGGGCAGCACATTTCAATTTCTTTATGTGTTTTCATGAAATCGTGGATTTAGTTCATATCTACCAATTACATCATTGAGCTAAACCACACAAGTCCCAGAGTGGACTTGTCTCCCTTGTCTCACTCTGGGAGTTTTCACAGCTAATGCCATGAGCAGTTATGTAGAACAGTAATCTTCAATTAATTAAAGCCAAAGGGAAATAAAGTTCATTGTGAAGGAACTTCAGAGATCTACAGCTGTAGGAGTGAGATTCGTTAATCTACACAATGTCTAAATACCATGTAAGCAAGAATTATAACAGTTAATCTTGTTAACATAAATCTTTAATATTTGGAACCAACTGCCAGAATGCCGTTCCCATTTGATTAGTATTTGTTATAAGTACAGAGAATTTGTTATGTGGAGTACATAAACAGGGCAATAATGTCAAAGAGCAGTGCCTAACAGGTTGAATAAATTATGAGCTATTGAATGTATAGTCTGTGAAAACACTAAATAAGTTTGCAGAATTCTGCTAATGTCAATGAAAAGAGTCACTATATATAGAAACAAGCCAATTAGTGTAACTAATCAACATGTCAAACCAACAGGTATGTAATATATTGTGAGTGCAAAATGCTATTGTGTAACAACATTTTATTTTAAGGGGGCTCACTCTATACAAACCATGTTATATCACATTGACAGTATTAAACAGATTGTCAGAAATTTGTCAGTGTCAGTTTTGTATTGAAAAGTAATATCAGTTCTAGTTATTGATTGATATTGAGTACAAATCAATGCACATGCAACATGGACAAAACATAGTGATATGTCACTATAATGGTGACCCAGTTCCCAGTCTTGTGTTGAAAACCTGAAATTGTACATGCACATACAGCCACCACTTTTCATTTTCACATCTGGAGTGTTGTGTCTAGTTCTAGGCTCTACAGTACAAGGAGCATATGGACTTAATGAAGTGTGTCCAGCATAGATCCACAAAGATGATGAAGGGACTAGAGCATCTGTCATGTGAGGAAAGGCTGAGAGCTACGACTTGTCCTGTCTGAAGAGAAGAAGAATCAGGGGGAATCTCATCAATGTGTGCAAGTACCTGATGGGAGGGAATGAAGAAGAAACCAGATTCTTCCCAGTGTGCCCACCAGCAGGACAAGCTACAATGATCAAAAAGGAAAACACGTGAAATTTCATCTTAACACAAGAAAACTTTTTTGTGCATGTGTTTTTGAGGAGATCAAAGACTGTCACAGGTTGAACACAGAGGTTGTGGTGTCTCCATCTTTGGAGATATTAAAAACCTGACTGGATGAGTTCAAATGGTGACCACTTGATTCAAAGTAATTTATGTATATAAACTAGGTAGGTTTGTATTCCTACTTGGAAAGCACTCTTATTTGAATGACAATTATAGTTTTATAGGTCACAACTTCATAAAATTTTACATGTGCGCTGAACTATTTTGTTGTAACCTCTTCCTTAATTTTATGAATGTCCAATAAACATTCAATTGGATCAATATGTGAGGTTTTAATAATTTTAGTCACACCTTGTTTCTTACAATGGTTTTATGCTTTATACTGTTCAGTTGCTGTTAATTTGCTTTACAATTCAGTGCGACAAAATAATTTTTTTAAAGCATGGTTAAGCTTTTCCACAGGAAACATTTTTTAATTAGTTAATGATGAACTGCTCTGCATACACTCCTCAACACGGCTGAAAATCAAAAACTGCCATGGCCCCACAGGTTTATTCACTTCATATCCAGCTTTCTCAGGCGGTGAGTATTATCAATTATGTATCAACTGAATGTAGGCTGTGGCTGCCCAGCAGCACAGATAATCAATCTCAGTATTACAGTATGCTGTTTTCTATATCGTAAAACAAAGGCCACAGGACTAATTCTATGGACCAGTGAATCTTTGAATATGTTTTGTTTCTTTGAAAACTAAAAATACCCCTTTGCTTTTAATGCATAATACCACAAACTATACTTGCTTTTAAGCAAGTATATGTGCTTTTTTAAAGGCACTCTATTTGTAATGGGTAGTGAAACAAAAATCAGTTTTGAGTTACTTTGTCTTGCTCTGATTTTGGTTACGATTTATTATCCTGTGAGAAGGGACAGGGCTATTGCTGTGTGAGTGCAGTAGCATGTTGTATCACAATAGAACAGAAAGTATCCGTGGGACAGCAGAAGGCATCCCACCCCGATGATGATACCTTCAGACATACTGAATTCCATAAGCTCCCATAAGGAGCTGTGGACTTCAGTGATCAGCAGTCTGATAGAGAATTAGAAAATTATCCCTGCAGCAGAATTGTCCTGAGCAAAGCTGAGTGAAAAACTTCCAGGAAAACATTAATTTTTATCCTAGAAATGTCAGATGTCTTTGAGCCTTTGGTGTCTGACATGCGTCAGCTGAGAGGCAGACGGGCTTCTGACAGAATTATCCTGTCTGCTTGGCTGAGTGCATGAAGTCAGGCACCCCAAAATCACCTTGGCCTTGCAGTGGAAACAGTGCATCTGGTGATGGCACACCAGGATCTACGGCTCCAGGACAGGTTTGCCAGTGTGACTGTGAAAATGTGAACTCAGATGGTACAGCTCTGCCCCAGCTCCCAATCTGCCTGCTGTGATGCCAGGGCTCCAGACAGGCATCAGCTGGGTTGGACCAGGTGCTGGACCCACATCATGGATGCAAGCTGTACTTTATCTGTAAACAGCATGGGCCTAGACTGGTAAATAAAATGAGCCTTGCATGGTTTCCTGCTCATGAGGGTTTATGGAATACAGCTAAATGCTTTTTTCCCTCAAAGCAGTAGACTCATCATGGACAACAGCTTACTGTAATTTGCATCTGTACCCTGGCCCTGTGCAGATTGCTAACAGAGACGTAGCTACTGAGAAGCCCAGGCAAACCCTGCTCACAGCACTTCCCACTACAGCGTGAGCTGTGGAGCTCAGGGCCCATGTCAGTCTATCTGGCTAAACAGAGAAGGTATTCTGGAGCCATACCACCTGAGTAGAAACAATTTAAAAGACATTCCCAGCAGAGTCCTAATAGTCTGTTGGGTCATAGAAGAACAACAAGCCTTTTACCAGAGAGTTACTATTTATAAACCTTACTGAGAAAGGTGCCACGTTTTACATAGTAGCTTCATGGAAGACGTAGGGTTCATCTATCTCTTGACTTCTCTTCAGGAAGAGTGAGAAAATTCATAAAAATAATGCATAAAATGTGCTTCTATGTGTCTTAGATGAATTTAGAACAAGAACAAAATTCCGTTCTTCAGCCTTGAGAAAAGAAGGCTTAGGGCATACTTGTATCACCATGTTCCAGTATACAGAGTGACTACACAGGAGATTCACACTTCCCTTTTACAAGGAGCCACGTGGAGAAAGTGGGCGGCAATGGGTCCAGGATAATCCTGGGGAGATTCTGACTGGACACAAGAGGGAAATTTTTCACCGGAACAATCAGCCATTGGAATAATCTCCCCAGGGGAGTGGTGGATTCTCCAACATTGGACAGTTTTAAAACTCAGCTGGACAGGGTGCTTGCTCATCTTCTCTAGACCGTGTTTTTGCCAAGAAAAGCTGGACCAAGTGATTCTTGAGGTCACTTCCAGCCTGGTACATTATGATTTGTTTATGGTGAAAAGCCACACTAAAAAGTGTATTTACACCTTTCTTGAACAATCTTTGTGGTCCTTTAAAGGACAATCTCACCTTAACAATTTTCTTGTCTTCAAAATATCTCTATAGCTTAAGTTAAGCAATGTTTTCTGCAAATGCTTTTCAGTTTTAAGCATGGTGTTGAAGATACAGGAATGCAGTTTTTTAAGAATCTTTGTATTTTCTTTTGAATTATTATTAAATGCTCTTACAAATTGAAGCTGCTATATTTCAAGCAATTTTATTTGAAGCTGCTGTGATTATTTATTTTCAGCAGCAGTAAAATTAGTTGAGACTAAATAAACCAAAATTTGTCTTTTTTTTGTGAATTGTTAAAGGATCAGACCTGCTTTTTATAAATATGTTTGTGCTGAACATGTATTTACTGGAACAAAGCACAGACTAGGTAATTTGAAGTTTCTCTACTTTATTTTGATCATTTACTGTTTATTCATAGTAATATTTAAAAAAAATATGCAGACGATATATTCTGCTACTTCGTTAATGAATATACATTTTATTAAAAGGAGACAAAAAAGTGAAAAAAATATGTGATAAACCAGTGATGGATGACTTCCTTTGACCTTAAATAAGAGTAATCTACTAAAAAACCATTGACTGATTACTAGGGTTGTGCCAGTGTTCTCATCATCTGGTTATATACTGTTTTGGAAATGAATTAGTTTGTTTATTCATAAACATTCTTAGATGACTGTTAATATTTTTTGACCAGTCCTAATTAAATTTAGAATATTATGTCTGGTTTTGTAGCTAGCTGGATTATTTCTTGATCTTTGAAAAGTTATTGGACCTTGACTAAAAGTGAACAAAAACCTTCAGGCAATAACATGTAACAATCATTTATGAGACACTCCTGCTTACTCTTTTCTTTTAGTAAGTGTATACAATAGAGACACAGACAACGCTCTCAAATGTTTTTAATCCTGTATAGGACATCTATGATGGTTTAAATGTGACAATAATGCAAAGTTAACATTGACAAGAGCAAAAAACTTTAAAAAGTAGCAGAAGGAAAATTTTAATGTTCTGTATAAATTAAAAAAAAAATCAAACTTATGCAAATGGTCCAGAAATGTAATTTTTTTACTTTCTAAGATCATCAGTATTAATTTTTTCATTAATCTTTAGTCAGGTCTCTGGGCAATGGAGGATAGAGGATCTGAAATACAAACCCATTTTAGTACAAATAACTGTCATTAACATAATACTAGGAATGCATTGTGTTTTTTTCATAACAGAATAGTTATCCATTTATAGAGCAGAAATGTTCAAATGTGACTGACTCTATACTATATATGACCAACAGCAAAAAGCCAAAGCCCACAAGCCATTTCTGAAAAATGTTCATCTAAATGTTTTAGTGAACATCCATGAGTAATGGATACAATCAAAGACAATGAAGCCTGGTTTAAGTGGTTTGCATGTGATTTTCTAACCGAAGGAAAGGAGGCAAGTTACTAACATGTAGAGCAATCACCTCTGAACAACTCAACTGGTCAAGATATTATCCCTTCTCTCAGAAGCTAGAGATGGAAAATTGTCAAGCTTGTCTCCTAGTCTCTTGGCTGTCTTAATTGGTTTTTACAAGAATCCCCTGTCTGCTTAAGCAGGGTGAGTTTCTTTGAGAGAATGGACTCAGTCCACTGAGAAGATGTTATGGTTTGGGGTCAGGGCCACACCCAGAACCATAACAGACGCTCTCTGTTAACCCACCCCCACCCCCCACCCCGCCCTGAAAGGGAAGGAGAAAGGGAATAAGGGAGAGAGACTTACTGATTAGACAAGAAAACAGCTTTAATACTACCACTAATAATAATAGTAATAATGATAATAAAATGGAATATGTACAAATATATAGAAATCCAGTACTGAACCAAGCTCCCCCTGATGGCAAATACGTCACCGTCACCCCCGGCTGGGGAGCAGCTCCAGGGGAGAAGTCCCAGGCTGGACTCAGCCACAGATGGTGACTGGGTACAGGGAATGGATTCTGGAACTCAGTTCAGGAACACAGGGCTCGGGATCAAAGGCAGGATGGATGAAGTGCTCCTCGGGTGCCGACCACTGCAGCAGAAACAGCCAGCAGGAAAGAAGAAAGTCGAAGAGTGATGGAAGGGGCTATGGAAGGGCTTGCCCCCCTGATCCTTCAGCTTTTACTGGCTATGACAGCTGTGGGATGGAACATCCCACTGGTGAATCCTGGGGTCACTTATCCTGCCCGCTCCTCCTCACAGGTGGGGTGTACTCTCTGCCCCCTTCTGTGTGGGATCCAAGCTTAGCAGTGGCCTTGGGCTGCACACCAATCCCTGGCAGTAACTCTAAACATGAAATCTTATCACTGCTAAAATCAGGCAGTTTGCTGAAAATATGTTGTTAGCTTCAGACAGAGCAGTTAACTACAAGAGCTTTAGCTAAAAAGTAAAAATCATTGAACAGAACAGCTCTGTTCTACCCCAAACCAGGACAGAAGAGAAAATGGTGAAAATACGAGTTTACAGCTAATTCTGTGAAGTTCAGTCATTTTATTTCTGTTACAGCTCTACTTGAATACCTTGACTCTAAATCTGGTATGAAGACCTTGCCTCATATGCTGCTTATTATTTATTACCTGTCTGAAAGAGGACTCAATCTGAAAGTATTCTTCATTTGCACATTTTCCAAATCCCTGTGGAATTTGCATGCAAAATTGGGAAATCTAAATATAAATTAATTATCTTGCAATTTTATCTATAGTATTCTTCTGAAATGAGTGAATTTTGAAATATAGAAAACTGAAATTTAAAGAGTGAAACTTCCACAAAATTTTAACTTCTTTAGAAGACCATATATCTTATTTAATTGGTTTTATTTGGTAAGAACAGATAGTCTACACCTGATTACTATTTATTTTTTTTTTTGCCTGAAGTGGTTACATCCCTAAACATATGTGGAAAAACTGCCAGCTGTTTAGACAGAGATATAAACAAGTGACTGCATGTGGCACTGTTACAGAATCAATATCATAGTATTCTAAATCAGTGGTCTGTTTCTCCTTTTTTGAAGATACAGATGTTTAGTTAGGTATAAACAACAAGAATAACTCACTGTTCACATTAGCAAAAGCAAGAGAATCCATTCACCAGTGTTTGTTATTACATTCTTCCTAAAACTGTGAAATTTCTCTTTTGAAAGTTTTTCTTATGGACCCATTATCATTGCAGAAGAAATTGGCACCTATCAATATAACCAAAGAGAAATATAAGCATCATTACATATTTATGATCCCTTCACAACAGTCAGGCTTACAGATCTGTTCTTGCTAACTTTTGAGGAAGAGGTTGGTAAGCTATTTAATCAGATGTATTATTGCACAGACTTGGGTAGATCTACTTGAGTGTTAAAAGCTACTGAGATTTACTAAATTGCAGTCTTTTTTGAAGTTAATAAAAAATAAGTTGTCATACTGAAATTATATGTTTTACCAGTAAGTTGACTGTAACTGAACTGATCACAATAATTATTCTACTCCTTTTACTCTGACATACTATTCATGATTTTTTTTTTTTTTTTTAAATACTGAAATATATACTATTCACAACATAGCACAGAGGAAGTTGCATGCTTGCTTGGCAAAGTAAATTCTAAGCTATTAACTTGTCTAACATAAACTATTTGGTGTGCATAAACATCATAATATTTTTTATCCTTGCTTCCTCCTGACTTCATCTTGCATCTTCAGAGGCTTAACAAATGGCTATCAGTATTGTAAATGAGGATCTTGGCCATGCAACTCATTTTAATTGATAATGGAGTTGTTTAATATATTCTGTGGGAGTGAGTCTGTAGATTTGCACTAAAAGGAAACATATATCCTCTCTAAGAATTTTAAAGATTAACTCTTTCAGCTTTGAGATGATAAAGCGTTGACAAGACCGCATTCAGGTAATAATATTACACCATCTGAAATATGTTAACTTCAAAAGTGTTTGAAAAAGTGTATGCAACTTCCATGTGAAAAGCTGAGCGTATGAAATCTGAAGGTGGTATGGAGCTCATTAGAGAATTTAGCTTGGGACAGTAGAGGAAGTGGAGACATATTATTCATAACAGGTAAAATATTTTTACATTCAGGTCCTACAGATGTAAATTATTATTATAATGTGTGATTCTGAATGCTCTGTGGATATGTTTGCTGGTTCTTCAGCTGTAATTTATACAGTCTTCTTCAGCTTTTTACTTCTGCCCTCACAGTAGAAACTTCTTTCTTCGAAATTCATTATGTAACAATTTATACTCTGATGCCAAAGACAGTTTACAGCTATAAGCAGCATATACCTTTCACCATCAGTTCAACATGCAGAATCTTCCTTATACAATTTAATGAGCCTCTCTGCCTCTGAGTCCCATGGAGTTTTCCTCAGTCAGCTGCTGATTAAAGCTATTCTGGTTGAAGGAGAAAAACCCAACTAATTATAATAATGTAATAATTTTGGCTTTTAGGTTTTACAGAAACTGTTTGGAATACATTCCTGGTTGTTAATGATCCTTAATAGAACAGATGGAATTCTCCAGCCTGAGCAGAAGCTGCAAAAGAGTCTCTGAGGTGTATGATGTGTCATTTGGTTCACACTCAGCAGAGTAAGCCAGAATAAATCTAAAAATTGAGGATGCTGAGAGGCTTTGATTGTGTTGCAGAGCTATTCCCTATATAACATGTGTTGTGCTGCTAATTTGCTGACTTGGAAACACCAGCAAAGAATTGTATTGGGAGTTTTAAATTTTAAGCATTACAATATTAAAGAGGTGTCATGCTGAGACACAAAACTTAAAAAAAAAAAAAAAAGTAGAAAAGCTCTGTCTAAACTGCAGCTTTAATGCACTCTAAGGACTAATACCCACAATCACTCCAAAGGCTAGCTGCCTGATTAAAATTGCTGGTCCAGACCTTTGTAAATAGCTGAAATTGCTTTATATTAAAATAATAAAATTCCTTTTGGCAAATTCGCAGTTGTGAAAGTTATGACCTCTAAACTGTTGTAGGTCATAATCCACCACTGAATATAGACCCTGATTCCCAGTGTGTATCTTTCTTGTTAGGCACCTAGATACTCAGATGTCGTTCATATTATAACTGCTATGAATTTCATTTTTAGAGACAGACACTTACATTCCCTGGGCAGCATCATTTTGTTGTTCAGTCCCACAAACACACAAATTTTCTTGTTGGGCACCAGCAAAGTCCTCTTGGAAATCTGGCCTTTAGATCATGAAAAGGGATCCTAAAAATAGATGTTTCTACTCCATCTGGACAGGCCCTGTAGGCAAGCTTACCTCCACACAAAAATGTGCATTTGATAATGAGTTCTTTCACATAATATTGCAGAACCTAAGGGTTAAATCTCTGGTATATAAGTGTGACTTAGGGGCCCCATATTCTGACAAACTACTCTCGTGATCATGATGATATTGGCTATTGGTGGATCTTTATCAATACCTCCCTTTCAGCCACTCCCCAAACTTATCACCAATTACATATGTATTGAACCAAGTAGAGAACCCAGGACTCCTAGTACCTGTTCCAGTGTTTGACCACCCTCAGAGTAAACAAAAATGTTTTCTAGTGTTCAGATGGAACAACATGTGCTTCTACAAATGTGTTTTCATTTGTGCCTGTTGCTTCTTCGCCTGCCAGCGAGAACCACTGAGAAATCTGTTTTCTTCTTCTTTATTCCCTCCCATCATGCATTTATACACATTGATAAGATCTGCCTCACCCTTCTTGTCATGAAGCTGAACAGTCCCATCTCCCTCAGCCTTTCCTCATACAAGAGATGCTCCAGTCCCTTCATCGACTTTGCATCCTTATGCTGGACTTGATCTAGTAAGTGCATATACTCGTGCTGGGGGCACAGCACTCCTGCTACAACCTCACTGGTGCCGACTAGAAGAGAAGGATCACCTCCCTTGACCTGCTGGCAACACTTTGCCAAATGCAGCCCAGAGGGCTGTTGGCCTTTTCTTCCACAAGGGTACTTTGCTACCTTATAGCTCATTTTTCCACCAGGATTCCAAGGTCTTCCACATAGCTGCTTTCCAAATAGCCAACCCTCAGTGTGTATAGGTGCATGGGTGTATTCCTCCCCAGGTGCAGGATTTTCCATGTGCCCTCGTTGAACTTCACGAGATTGCCTCTTTCCAGTCCTCCACCCTCCAGGTCCCTTTGAAAGGCAGCACAACCACCTGATGCTCCTCCTATTTTTGTATCATCTGCAAACTTGCTGAGGGTGTATTCTATCCCATGGCACAGGTTTATTAATGAAGATATGAAACAGTACTGGATCCAGTGTCAACCCCTTGGTTACACTACTAGTGACTTGCCTCCAGCTGTACTTTGTACAACTGATCATAACCTTCTGGATCTGGTTGTTCAGCCAGTTTTCAGTCCACTAGGTAACCTATAGTTTCTCAGTTTGTCTGTAATACTTTTTGAGGGACACAGGTGACTGGAGGCGCTGTCAAAAGCTTTACCAAACTCAAGGCAAACAACATGCACTCCTCTCCTCTCATCCACCAATCTATTCACCTGATCATAGAAGGCTATCACATTGATAATCATGATTTTCTCTTCATAAATCCACACTTTTACCATGCTCAACAAAGCAATGACTTCATATTTATGAGGATTTAGAAAGTGTCTTTTCATGAGTATCTCTGATAATGAATGTTTGCAGTGCTTTCCATCAGTGATGAAATTGAGAGTATAGAGCTCCACATGATGTCTTCTCTTGTCCCTTGTCAGAGGCAGGATCCTGCAGCATGAGCATTTAGCCTGACCTTTTTTGCCTTCTTATAAATTTTAAGGGCCACTGAGGGTTTTTCTTATAGTATAGCATAGTCATTCTTATTTATGCAGTCCCAATTTGCTTAGTTGGAAATTATTAAAAAGAATGCTCCTAGACTATGAACAGAAATTTAGGCATTTCACTGAAACTGAATCAGTGCATCTTGTTCTTGGATAAAGTACATCTTCTCACCAAACAATCATTCAAAATTTCTTAATAATCATTAAAATATATTAAAGGCTGAGAGTCTGGTTTATTTTCAGATATGCAGCTAGTAACAGCTGATATCCTTAGCCAGAGTAATCAAGGTTTATAATGGAAATGTTAATGAGCCCTGAACTTTAGCAGAGCAAATTGATGAGTCAGCTATTATAGGAAGTAAAGTTAAAATACCATACCTGAGTAAGCTTTATGTTTGTTGAAATCCTCTCTAAGAAGAGCCTTAAGTCATAAACACTTGCAGAATAAAGGATTTTGAAAATATTTCCTGTATGCAAAAAGTTTTTTTTAAAAAAAAAGTTTATTTTTTATGAGATGGTTCTGAAGTAATATAATGAACTTTAGAGGGCACTGTATATCTAGCTCCAAGGTTAGAGATTAAAAAACTTTGATGAAGTTACCTAGAGTAGCCCTTTGTCTTAAAATACTAACCTGGCCATGAAGGTGTGAATCCTGTTAGTGTATAATCCTCCAAGGAAGACACAGCTTGGAAAATCTAGGTGTACCTGTCCCTGCAGGCTTGTTCCATACAAACTGTGAAATGCCAGACTTATCAGTGGGAATCTGTATGGCTTCCCATAGGAAGGAAGAGATAAAAAAAAATAGCAGACTTTGATAGTGCTGTTTAACCATTAAATCATCAGAAAGAACAATGGGCTCTCATGGCTATCCTTCCTGCTCATACTCCTCCCATGGATACTCGAAGCCTCTGCAGGATCAGCTGAGGCAGAAAACTATTTTTTCTACTCATTTTCCACTTCTGTGTCAGATATAAATTTAGAGATAGCTCACATAAAGTGTATCACAGGGGAATGACTGAGTTCTGGTCACTTAGCTAGCTAGGTCTAGGAAACTACTAGAAAGTTCTTCCCTAGATTAAAAGTAATGATTACGATAATTATCAAAAACAGTAATTACAAGTTGAATGCTTCAAACTCAAAAAACTGTCATGAATTAAAAACTCAGAGCTGTCATGAACTAACAAGTTTTCACATAATATTCTGTCAATCAAGAGCTTAACTTCTCTGCAGAGAAAGAGATTATCAACTACTTCTTTAAGACAATGTAACTAACAAAGGAAGATTCTCTTTTCAACAAACTAAAGAATAGAATTGATATTATTTAAAATATGATGAAAAATTGTCCTGATTTCACCTGGAATAGAATTAGTATTCTTTACAAGTAGCTGGTACATTGCTGTGTTTTGGATTTAATGTGAGAACTATTAACAAACTGTTTTGGTTGTTGATAAGTAGTGCTTATCCTAAGTTCAGGATTTTTCAGTTTCCCTTAGTCTGTCAGTTAGAAGGTTCACAAGAACCTGGGAGGGACCATGGGGCCAGGTGTAACAGTTTGGAAGCAAACCAGTGAGACACTCCAAGTCAGAAATACAATTTAATAAGAAAAAAAAAAAAAAGAAATGCAAAAGTACAAGGAAAAAAACCCACAGACAGTGTCAGAATACAACCTGATGCTCTGTTGGTTAGGGTGGTGGTAGCAGTCCAGATGAAGCAGCGGTCTCGTAGAAAAGATCTGGTAGCTCTTGTCCTCTGGAAATCCAGTGGGTAAGGCCCCCTGTGCTGTACTGAACCCCAGTTTATATCCAGGTGGGAGCACTTGGCTCCTCCCCCTGGGTGGAGCATCTCACAATGGGTTGATATCAGTCTATGAGTCATGCAGTGGGTCCTTGATGGTCCATTAAACAGAAATAGCTCCTGGGGGGAGCTCTGTATGAGTCATGGGGCGAGGCATGGATGGGCCCATTAACAGGGAGGACTCCTCCTGCTGGGTGGGAAGGTGTTAACATCTCCCCGACCTCTTTCCTTATCTGTTATAGCCTGGGGTGTGAGGTCTGTTCTGGGCAGCTGCTACCCATGATTTTGTTAACAGCCCACAAGCAAGGACATAGAAGGTATAGAATACACAGTTTTTGGTTCTACCCACATAGTGATGGGTCCCAGTCCCTGTAACCATGACACCAGGACAGCAAATCTGAACCAACCAAAGGGTTATTCTCTACCATAGAACTTCATGCCTAGCATATAAACTGGAGGGAGCTGGCCAGGGTGTGGGGAGGGCAGATCACAGCTCAAGCATCATCAGTGAATGGTGAGAAATTGCATTGTGCATTACTTGTCTTTTCTTGCAGTTTATTTTCTTCCTCTCGCTTTTTTATTTATTTATTTTGGTTTAAATATTCCTTTTAATTGCTCTTATTGTTATGGTATTTTTTTTGTTTGTTTTACTTATTCAGCTGTTCTTGTCTCAAGCCACAAGTTTTGCTTCTTTTTCAATTCTCCTCCCTCTCCCACTGGGAAGGGGGCAGGAGTGAACAAAGAACTGTGTTGTGCTTAGTTCCTGGCTATGGTTAAATAATGACAAATAATGAATTGCATATATTTGCTGTATTTCTGTAAAGCATGAAAATGTTGGAAAGGAAAGAATCTATTCTCAAAGGTGATGTAGGAAGATAAACATAGTAAACAGATTTGCAGGAAGCATCATCTGGTTTTATGCTTTTGGAGATCAAGGGCTTTCAAAAAAAAAATATTCTGGTATTATAAATCAAAAGGAGGAGGAGGAAAAGGAGGGACACAGGAAGAACTGTGAAACATTTTCCACTACTGTGCAATTTATTTCTGAAATAATACAAATTGTAGCAGAGTACAAAAAGACATATGCTTTCTTAAAAGTGTTGGTTAACTTTACTTATAATACTAGGAGCCTGAGGTGTGGAAAGAAAAATAATACGAGTTATTAAATTCTGCTTCTCAAAATAAAACTACATTTACAAAATACTGGAAATTAACAGTAAAAAACATTTGCAGCTTGATATGACCTTTGAACATCTCAATAAAAGTTGCTCTTCTTTCAAAGCCTACTCTCCCATATGGTTATATACGTTATTTTAGAAACAACAAGTCTACTTTTTCCCCCAATATTAAAAGAAAGTACCTTTTTTATTAAAATCTAGAACAGTTTCTTACACTAAGAATATTTCCAAGCTAAATGAGCAGTGTATCTACATCTTCCAGGAGAAGTCACCTGTCAGGTTAACATCAGTAAAATAGCAGTCTACAAGTACTTTTCCTGTTTTCCTTTGTAGTCAAATATTTGACAAAAATAATGTATACAATAAGTAAGCCTGGAAGTGTGTCTTTTCAGTCATTTTCTTCTGATGAAGCAAATAAACTTGAAAATGAAGTATACCATTGAGGGGAACCAAGATAAATAAAGCTTTCTGGTGAAGCATTGGTGCTGTTGGGTAGGTGCTGGGAGATGAGGAGGAGATGGCAGCAGCTGGTGATGCTGTGCAGGAGCAGTGCAGGGTGACAGTCCAGGGAAATACAGTAGGAAAAAAAGGTTTCAATTGAAATAGAGGAGTAATACAATAAATCTCTCCCTGCCACTGTCCTGCTGCCTGCCCTCATATGCTCCAGGTCTATGGATACTCATCTACTATGTCTATCTTACCACTAGGATAAATTCTGTAATCTCCCCAAGCTGGGTTCTGTAGCTTATTTTGTGTTCTAAGCACATTAATGCCCTCATCACAGAAGCAACTTTGATTTTACAGTGGTTTAGGGCAAGTGATCTCTGTACTATCTATGCAAAATAGAAATATTTTCTTACTCTTCAGGTACTAGAACGGTAAGGTAATGAGGTAATCCAACACAATAAGAAAACTCCTATTTCTACACACATAGATATGTGGGTAGGAAAGAAGACTTCAGTACATAGCAACATATCTCTACTCTAGGCCAGTGACAACTTAAGTCAGTCTTACCTTTTATAGTGTATTTTGTGATGTTTTCTTTCAGCTTTTAAGTAAAATATGTAGTTTTCAGATCAAGTTTAGAATGTAGAAGAATAATGAACTTTGTACAATAGAACTTTAGAAAACATTTCCATTTGTCAAATGTAATGTCAGTTGGATCTTGATAGTTTTTTCTTCTCAAATAGTGCAGAGCTATCTGACAAATTAAAGAGTTGTATGAGAAATTCATTTTAGTAGACATATGCTTATCTTCTCTGACCATTTAAAATAAAAATAACTTAAAGCAATAGCATACGTTTGCAAATTGGTCAGCGAATAATAATGCTTTATATCTCAATAAATGGCTTCAAAAGACTTTGAACTTCATGACAGTGCTGAAACTATATTTTGATATGCTTTTTCTCACAGATAAATGAATCTCTGGGGTTTTCAAACTCATCAATTTTAGCATCTCAATTGAGAAATGTTGCAGCATTTGCTTGCTTACATTTCTTCTTAAAAGGAAATAAAGACGAGGAGAATTCTGATCTTTTATCATTCTTCTGCTTTGTTCGTAAGCTATTCCCAGTTTAACAGATGGCTCACACCTCATTTTTGAAAAATAAAACAAAACAACAAAAAACCCCAAGAAACCCCAAAACATAGAGTTTGCAATTTGAAAAATAGTGTGCTCAAGTTAAGAACCTTGAAAAGTTTCACTGAAACTTGTTTTGGAAATAATTTTCATTATACCCTTTTTGAGAAAAATATGCCTTCAAAGGAAAAAAACTCACTAGAAAAGATATATGCATACATAGCATAAATGATTATAAAATTATTATGTAAAAGTTTAGATCTCATCCTTTTGTTGGAAGAAAAGGAAAACTTTCTCAAAGTCATCCAGAAGGAAGGGAGAACAGACAAAACATTTTGCAATCTATAGAAATTGTAACATGAATGATAAGTACATAATGAATAATCTATTAAACTATTGACAAAAGATGTAGTCTGCCAAATCAGATATTAAACTCTGGAAAATAATGTAGAGGTTCTTTGAGAAGTTCATGTAAGGGCTGAATATTTTATTCTTTTCAGCTTCCTTTGAACTATATAGGATATAGCAGTTCCTTTACAGATGTGGGTGCCTGCTGTCCAACTTGAGCTGTCCGTGCCGTGAGGTATCTAGATATTTACAAGGGAAGTGAAAAAGCATCTGCTTTTTGAAATGTAGCAATTATATTTACAGTGCTTTGTTATCTCACAGAACCAAAACACACAGCCTTACATCCTTAAATGTAAAAAAAAAAAAAACAAAAACAAAAACAGAAAACCCCATTAGGCTGTGGGTTTTGAGCATAACAAATATAGCAGAATCCACACATGATGCACACAGTTTCACTTCAGGGCAGCTCCTTATATAATCTTATCCCAGGTCATTTTTTCTATATAATTCTTCACTTACTACTTCTGTAATAGGCCTCTTATTTTTCTTTCCAAAATAAATACTATTAGCTTTGATATTTTCCCATATTGCCTCTCTCTCTGGCTCTTACTATAGCAAATAATTTGTCTATTACTATTACCAGTTAAGAATACTAAGCAGAAAGAGTAGTTATTAGCAATCATCTTGGACTCACAAGCCCTGCTCTGCTGTAAATACACACAGAAAATGCTCTTTGCGGTGAGAAAGCAGCAGATAGAAGTTTTCACGTTACTGGTGCAATTGCTTTTCTCCAAGGGGAAAGATACAGTGTCCACACCTCATTGAGCATGGATTCAATGTATTTCTATTACAAGGAACAAGAACTTCATTATTCCTTCTGCTATACATTGATGAGACAAAAAACCTGAGTTTTGGAAATGGTGCTTTTTAAAATGAACCCTTAGGTCATTATGAAATAAGAATCTCTGTCATTATTTCTGCCAATCAGTGTCAGTAAACTGTTAAATGTAATGTCCTTGTTGGTTTTTTTTTGTGTTGAAGTTTATTATTTCCCACCTGATAAAACAGGCTCCTTTCCTCTAGAGATTTGATGGTCCTCCTGGAGTTTACATCAATGTAACATTAAGGCAAATGATAAATGTTTCTGGTTTTCTTTATCGGAAATGTGCTACATTTCTGAACACAATTACATGATTCCTTTGAATAAATTCCTTCACGCAAGAACTTTGAAACTCCATATATATGAAATATTTTTTCCCTTGAAAGCTACAGCGGGTCAACACTTCCGTTTCCTCTTAATAGAAAACCATTTTTTTCTTAGTCTTGTGATGGGTCTGATTTTACAACAGAGTCGTTGAAAGCTGCCTGTATAACCCTCACTGAAAGTCATTGATATTATACATCTTTTTAACATGACACCATATAAAAGTGTGATGATTACTTTGCTCACTACAGACCCATTTCCTGTCCTCTAAACTGGTAAAATGCATGCACCAAAAGGTGTATGTAAAAAAAGACATTCACAGTTTTGTATTTTTTTTTGCCAGTTCATCTGTCTATATTATGGACCAACATTTAGTGATCTGTTTATAATGGAAATACTTCATGCCCAGAAAAAGGTCCTTAAAAATTGTTTCACACATATGATAAGACAGCATGGAAGACAAATTGTTCTGGGATTTAGGTTGCTGGTCCACTGTCTCTTTGCTCCTCATCTCCTCACCTTTCTGACCCTCTGTTTCTCTGATGATAATCTTTACCTGAAGAGGGCTGTTTCTTGCTCTGTGTGTGTGTGAATTGAATGTCCAATACAATGGAGCATTGAAGTGCTTTTGCGTATCTACTCTACTGTAATACAATAATTATAATTAGGCAGGAGTTAATGGTCTGTGATATTTTTACAGCTCTCCCCTTGTAGGAAATGTCTTGGTAATAAACAAAATCTATTTGTTAAAAGCAAATGGTACTTTACTATGATGGGTATTTTTTGATAATCTTTAAAGTATAAAATGTGGAGGGTCAACAATAAAAGTCAGTAATACTGCTTCCAGTAAAAAAACATTAATTGTATTTTTTAATATATGAATCTCACTTATGGATCTTGAGATTTTAATACATAATTCACTTTCAATGGCTTTTATTTAATGTCTGTTAAAGACGAAAGTAAACAATATTTTTAGCCATTTTTCTGGAGTCATATAGATCATTTACTTAAGCTGTGTTGTTCATCTGATCTCTGATTTCAGGGATCTAAGGCTATAAATACTGTTAATGTTGCAGTTTCTTCGTGCATGTTTGAGATAATGAAACAAAACTTTTCTTTTTTTGTCAGCAACTGGGGAATAGAAGCCTCATTCTGCCTAACAAGTCTAAAAAAAACCCAACCTTGTAATAAAAAGCTGGGAATGCATAAGCAAAAGATCACTTTCCCACATCAGACCAGTGTTTACACATCAGCCGTCTGTTCCTAGTGACTCAGGAATGGACATCCATCCCATTTTCAGTCATTTCCAAGATAGCTGTCTGTAGCATTTAAATGCCATTGCACTAATCACAAACTTTCACCTCTAGCAGGCCAATGATATTTCTGACAGATAGCTACCCATGTTCAGGACTGTGTATCAAACTCCAGCAAACCAGTGATAAAGCCTTTCCTGATGTATGAGGCTTGAACTGACTATGGAAGGACTCTTGTGTTTTTTCTGCTGCAGCAGTGATGAACACGGTGAGGGGAGATAAGCAAGGTTAATCAGTGACAAGTTGTTGTGAAGGCACCCACAAAACAGACAGCAGTAGCTACCCAAAATGCGCATTTATAACAACCAAAATTTAACTGGCACTCCAACAGACCAAAGTAAATTAAAATTTGGATGTCAGGTGAGAATAATACTATACAAATAATTCCTAAGTTTTATGCATATCCTTTGTAGAAAGATGAATCGAAATGTATGCACACTTACTCATAAAAGGGAAAACCTCCCACTGAAGGGTACCCAGAAAGGGGGTTAAAAAGATCTCAGAATGGTAGGGGTTGGAAAGGACCTTTGAGGTTCATCTATTACAAAACCCCTGCTAAAGTAGTTTGATCAACAGCTGCCTGAATATGAGCCAGTGTCTCCAGGTGGCCCAGAAGGCCAGTGGCATCCTGGCTTGTATTAGAAATAGTGTGACCAGCAGGAGGAGGGAAGTGATTATGCCCCTGTACTCAGTGCTGGTGAGGCTGCACCTTAAATACTGAGCTCACTTTTAGGCCCATTTATTGAGAAAGATGTCAAGGTGCTGGAGAGTGTCCAAAGAAGGGCAACAAAGCTGGTGAAGGGCCTAGAGCAAGAGTCCAACAAGAAGTGGCTGAGGGAACGGGGGTTGTTTAGCCTGGGGAAAAGGAGGCTTACAGGAGACCTTATGGCTCTCTACAACTACCTGAAAGGAGTCTGCAGTGGGGTTTGGGTCAGTCTCCTCTGAGAAAGAAACCTTTCTCAGAAAGAAACCTTTTTCTCCAAATGTGACTGCTTCACTAGTAACCAAGTAAGGAAAGATTTCTTAGATTCAGGATAAATTTTTCTGGTCCCAATGGCAAAGGGTGGCCCTCCAGTAATTACTGGCTTAATGGTTAGTTCCCCATCCAGCATATGGGACAGGCATGGTCAAGATGCAAATAGGATCAAGTCAATAACGTCGAAGCAGCATAATAATTCATACAAGTGCTCTTTCTCTGTCTGCAAATGTTCTGCTGTATAAACAGAAGAGTTATATATTCAGCAGCTCACAGAAGCTCACTCTGATTTTGATAAAAGTGCTGGTGTCTAAGACTACATCCTTGTCTCCTTTTTATTTTTAAAGGTGAACAGGGAAACTGCAGAGTGAGAGACTGTTGGTGATACTAGCTGATACCTGACAATGGGCAGATCTCATCATGCTGCTAGAGAGTGACAGAGAGAGTATTTGATCTGGGGTCTTCCACATCCCAAAGGAATAATAAAGGCATCAATACCATGAGGTGAATTCTTCTAATAGTGCCCAGGATGGGAAAAGCACCCAGATCCATGAGATATGTTATATATATCCATAGTATATGTTAAAAGATCCATAATATTGTATTTCAGTATACTTGCTAACACTTGAAATGCTGCCCAAGCCTCACTGAACTGATTCACTTGCTATAACAATGCATATGGTGTAGTTAAACTTATATTCTGACACTGAACGAAAATAGCATCATCACTACAGCAAAGAATTTAAACTCCCAGCTCCCTCGGAGTGAAAGATTGTTTGGAGCAGCCATTTATAAGTTGTTTATAAGCCTTAAAATGTTTACTATTTCACATTTTGTGTTGACAAACTAGTCTGTCAAACACAATCAGTGAGGTGACAAAAACTAATCTTCTTTTCTTCCATTGGATACCCTCCCTCAAGCCAGAGGAGCGGAGAGAAGAGTTTTCTAATGAGAATTGTGTAGCATTTTCTGAGACAGTTATTTTACTCTTCCTTTCATAAAGCTATTTGTGATCCCTCCCAACCCCTCATTTTCATTTTTTATTCATATTTTTAACAACCGAGTTGTTTTTTTTCAACTGAATCAATTAGCATATAAAGGATAACTTCCACATTGAGGGGAATTTAAAATTAGTGATGCTGTGCCCTCTGGAAACAAGCCCATTTTTACAGTTTCTTTGCGTCAGAGCTCCAGCAGGGTGCACATTCCTTTGCTGACATTTCTGTATCAAGGTGAGCTGTTTGTTGTCCACCTTCTTGGACAGATGTAATAGGTTGGGTTCAGAGTATATTTCTTTTGTCCTATTAATTTTAATGAGCATTTCATTAAAAAAATAGATCTAATACCTTCTTTAGGGTCCCCCAATGTTTTATTATAGTAGTAGGTTATTTTCAACTACCATCTGAATCAACAGGAAACAGGGAAGTTACAAATAAATAATACCTGTCCACTTTTTGGCTCTTGTTCCTGCTTCATCTTTCTGAGGTTCATAATATTTTAAATTGAAAATTAGGGAAATTTTTTTAGATCAAATATTGGAATAAATTGATAAAAACATGCAGTTTTACACTTTAAAAGTATATTAATTCAGTAGATCCTAAATAGTTTGCAGTACAAAAAAAGCTTTGGTTTTTTTTTTTTCTTTTAATAAAAAACCTGTGTTTTTTGCATTTCTATCCATGAATTATCACTTAGCCTGTAAGGACTGATAAAGCTGGGATTTAAGGTATCCACTGATACATTTTATGTAGTTAACCCTGATAGCATGAATTCCCAGAATTATCAAAAGGTGCAAAGGAGAAATAAATAAAACCCAATCTTTCAGTGTACAAATTTCTTATTAAAGCTTCGTTTGTGGTCTTTGTAAAAGTCTCAAAGTAATCCAAAAATTCTGGTTTTGGAAAGAGGTACACACAGAGATCAAATCTTTTGCTCAGGAAAGTTGAAAGGGGAGTAGTAAGTATTTGACACAACAGGATGGTACACCTTGAGAAGCCCACAGGAAGGAAAAAAAAATATTCTTAGTTGTCTTTAGTTGTTTAGACAGTTTAATATCTAATTTTTACAGTATAATTATCTTCTGTATTTTGTAAGTGTGGAATTTAAGATTTAATCATATTCAGATTAGAATTTTGTTGTAACAAAATGATGTTGCGTGTGATATGGAAGAGGAGACTACTCAGATTTAATAGGTCCTGAGAAAACTGAACTTGATAATCCAGATCATTAGCATGAAAGCTATAAATAGAAGAGGTAAAAATTAAAATAACATTGTTCAACAATGTATGCAATAAGTTCCTAATTTGCATATAAATTTGTCCTATTCTATTGAACTCCATGGCTAAATTCATATTGCCTGTTGGTAAATTATTGTTCTTTCCCTCAAAATCATACATATCTATTGTTAGAATGAACAATACTGACATGACCTCAAATATCAAAATTCTTATATTGACTTAACTTTTTCTTTATCCACTTTCTTTGTTTAGTTGTTCAAGGTATGCCTCAGTTTCTAAGTGTTCAGCCACTAGAATGTGGTCTTCCTTCCCATTACTGAAATCCATCCTGAGCCTTTCTTCTGCTGACCACTTGCCCAATGTAGAAAGATATCATCATTAACAAGCAGACTATCAGCAAAATTTCTCTCTCTGCTCTTAAATCATACACATATAATCCAAAGTGACACATCACCAGGGGAAGGAATAATTTAATACACTCACTCACTGCGTAGAATGTGAAGAAGGGAGCAAGCTGACCAAGGATCCAAGCCACGGTAAATGGAAACAGCCAAGCCACAAGTCCAGTTATGTAGTGGGGAACTCATCTTCCTCCTCACCACCCTTGGAACTCTGCTGGCTATACAGTCAAGGAGGCCCTCCAACAATCCAAGTTCTCACACAGCACAGGCACCACCTAAACAAGCCAATCAACTTTATAGGGGTGGCTTCCTGCCCTGCCTCCAAGTTAATGTGGAAAGTGGGGGGCAGCTGGTGGTCTCCTCATCAGTTCCCACCCAAGGTTGGCCAGGCCCTGGGTGAAAACCAATCAGGAGGGTCTTTCTTGCCTATTGTCGATACCATCCATATGCCAACCCTCATTCAGGGCTGGGGGTTTAAACCCCAGCGCATCAGCCTTGAGAATTTTGTGCCTCGCCTACTCATTCCCTTCACTCCTCCAAACTATTCCTGCATAAATCTTCCAAAATGTTCCTTCAAAGATCACAATGATTTCTGATATTTTGGTTACTTATACTGTCTTTAAATATTTCAGCAATTCTCCCTACTATCTTAAATTCTTCCTACTGTATATTGTTACTGGTGGTAGTAAGAGGAGTAGGAATAATCCACCTATAATTCTTTGCTAAGTAGTGTTACGTGAAAGGGAAGGGGGGGT
>NW_008622357.1:3842-8830 GCF_000691845.1 Merops nubicus | reverse complement strand
TCCTTCTCCTTTTCTCCTTCTCCTTCTCCTTCTCCTTCTCCTCCTCCTTCTCCTTTCCCTTCTCTCCCTCCCCATTTTCCCTTTCCCTTTTTTTCACCTGTCTTACAATAATCACATTGTCTTCTACTCAGACATGCTTGGCACTCATTTTCCTGTTGCAGCAATTTGGTTTTGTAGCCTGGAGTTCTTACAGCAGCTGAGCAAGTGAGATCTAGCAATTACCACTGACTGAATGTCTCATTAAGGCTATGAGAAGAATTGATTTTGTTTTCCTAGTGACTGGGTTAAAAAGAAAAATCAAGATTTTGGTTTGGATTAAAATGAATTTAGACTTTTTTCCATTTTTTTTTAATTCCCAAAGAATGAAAGTTCCCCAAATTGCCTTTTCTGTTGAATGAAACACTCTGTCCCACCCTAAATGAAACATTTTGTTTTCCAAGCCTTTGCAAGCAAAGCAAAGGGAACGAAGGGATAGATTCACAAAACTGGAGAATGAAAAGGAGGAGTTGAACACTTTCAACCTGTTGCCAGAGAACTCCTCTGTTCTGTCACTTTTCAACTTTGTATAGATATTTATTGGAACACAGAAATGAGCCCAGAGGAGTGTTTCAACTTGCAGGCTACCTACGCCTCCTCCTGTATCTATTTCCCTTGAAGAGTTTAAAAAATATTGAAGAAAAAGAAGATGAGAAAGCAGCAGCTCCACTCCAACCCCTGCTCTGAAGCACAGCAGTGGAAAAGATGAAGATCTTTGCACGATGTACCAACCACTCCTGACATGTATGGCTCACTTTCCATGTGCTCCCCAACCCCTGAAGCAGAACCCAGGGAATTTTAAGTTAGGCTCTGTAGTAAACAGCCAAACTATGAGGTATTAAGAGGGCTCCTTCAGCCAATTCTGTTGATGCTTGAAGTTGTATTGGGCTTTTAGGAATTGAGACAACTTGAGCAAATGAATTTGACTCCCTACCCTACCAAGATGCTCCACTGGAAGGTGGGAAACATACAGTTGAGTTGTTTCTTAATCTGTAGAATCATAGGATCAGAGACTGGCTTGGGTTGGAAGAGACCTTTCAAGGTCATCTAGATCTAACCCCCTGCAGGGAGCAGGGACATCTGCAGCTAGAGCAGGGTGCTCAGAGTTGTGTCCAACCTCCCCTGGGATGGTTCCAGGGATGGGGCAGTGACCACCTCTCTGGGCAGCCTGGGCCAGGGGCTCACCACCCTCAGTGTCAACCATTTCTTCCTTCTCTCTAGTCTAAATCTCCCTCTTTTAGTTTCAAACCACCCCCCCTTGTCCTGTTGCCACAGGCCCTGCTCAAAAGATTGTCCCCATCTTTCTTATTAGGCCCTTTAAGCCCTGGCAACCCCCAGAAGGTCTCCCTGGAACCTTCTCCTCTGCAAGCTGAACAAACCCAACTCTCTCCTGCTGGGCTCCCAACAGAGGGATTCCCCTCTTGGAACATTTTTGTGGCCTCCTTTGGACCCACATAAAGTTATTTCCTTACTAATGAAACCAGTGAACAAGTCAGACTGAGACAGACACCGTGCCCTGGATCTGAAGAGGGTTGATATTAGGGGTGAACTTCTGGGAGGCAAGGGGTAGTGGCTGCATCTCCTTTGACAGAGGAATAAACTGGTGTTTTCTCCCATCCACCTGAGTTCTCCCACTGCTAGACTACTAGTTAAAAGAATATCACAACTAATTCTCTCCTGAGTCTGGCTTTTGAAGCTTTTCTTCAAGTCAAACCCATGGAGTGAATTTGACCAGTCTGCTCCTTTTACAGGGCAAATATTCCACCAAATAAAAAACCTCCTTGAACACGTGTGAATTTACAGGACGAGTCCAGAGTAAACAGTGGGCTGAATGAAGTCTTTAAGATGAAATTCACCTTTTCTTGCAGAAAGCTCTAGAAATCAAGACTCTACATGGCAGTTCTCTCTCCACAAACAGAGCTACAGCAGTGGACTTGGATTTTCTAGGGTAGATGCCACATCATCTAGATATAGTTTGATGCTTGGTCGAATTCTTGACTGAAGAAGCTTTGCTGAAGTTGGTTTTGGAGTCTGGGTGTCTATGAGGGGAATATTAAAGAAGAATAAGAGGAAACAGTCAGTCCAAACTGCTTCACCAGTGTTGCTGAGCTGAGAGAGGCCTGGTTTAGAACTGAATGGCTTTTCCAGAATTCTGCCTCTCTGTGGTGGCATCTTCTTGAATGGAGAAACTTCCCATGTTTTCCTGATGCAGACAAGGAAAAAAGGCTGAGACCAAGCCAATTGTTCTGCATGGGAGTAAGTTGCTGTGACCAGCTCTGGAGTCCTCAGCACAGGAAAGGAATGGATCTGTTGGAGAGTATCCAGGGGAGGGACACAAAAATATCTGAAGGCTGGAACCCCTCTGCTGGGAGCCCAGCAGGAGAGAGTTGGGTTGGGGCAGCTGAGAGGAGAAGGCTCCAGCTGGAGAGACCTGCTGGGGGCTGCCAGGGCTTCAAGGGGGATTATAAGAAAGATGGGGACAATCTTTTGAGCAGGACCTGTTGCAACAGGACAAGGGAGGATGGTTTGAAACTCAAAGAGGGAGATTTAGACTAGAGAGAAGGGAGAAATGTTTGACACTGAGGGTGCTGAGCCCCTGGCCCAGGCTGCCCAGAGAGGTGGTCACTGCCCCATCCCTGGAATCATCCCAGGGGAGGTTGGACACAACTCTGAGCACCCTGCTCTAGCTGCAGATGTCCCTGCTCCCTGCAGGGGGTTGGACTGGGTGACCTTGAAAGGTCCTTTCCCACCAAACCATTCCATGGTTCTGTGATCCTTTAAATTCTTTTTGTAGGCAGTGATGCTTGTACATGGATTTTTGTCTGTGCAGGTGGAGAACTTTCCTTGGCAACCTCAACTCATGCTGAGAAAGTCCAATGGAAGCTGAGCAAGCAACACTCATAGCAGTCAAGTACTTGCATTTATAGCTTCAGAGTAAGCAAAGGGAGAGAGTGAGAAATGAGATTTTTCAGTCCAATTTTTGATTCCAGCTAGAGGATGAAAAATCATTTTGGAAAAGCAAAAGTTTCATGTTTTTCTATTCAAATTCTGGAAATTTAAACCAAAGTGAAACAGGAAAAAAACCCTCAAACCTGATCCAAGTGTTTGATACAAGATTTCCACTGATTTTTCCAGTTTGGCTGCTGAATTGAAGACACTGGGAAAAGGCTCTGGTTATAGTGGTGACTCTAAGTGGAATTTGTTTCCTCTTTTGCAAAGACACAACATCAGAACAATTTTTTTAGTGATATTAAATTACAAATATCCAGTATATTCCAGAACAAGTAAAGTGCTTTTCTCCACACTTCACTGCTGTAGCTGAGTAAGCAGATACACATAATACACTTGATGTTTGATGCAACAACATGTGCTTACAAAATATTAAAGTTCATGCTAAAATCCACATAGCTGTGTGCAATTATGCTGTAAAAACAAAAAAGAATTTAAGACTGATCCAAACCTTTCATTGGACTCAAAGTCAAATATTCAGTTTGCTTTGTGGGATTTTAAACTCTTTTTTTTTAAAAAAAACCCAAACTTTTAAAAGTAATTGGATGATTTGAAAGAAAAAAAAACATATACTTTTGGAAGGAGAAGGGGAAGAGTCCTGAAAATGCCAAATGAAACACTTTGCCCCATCCTTCATCTAAGATCTCACCACCAAAACTATTAATTAAATCTAACCTGTCCTTCCCCTGCCCCCCTGCAAAAAGTTGTTTTCAGCAAGCAAAATACTCACTGGGAATAAATAATGTAATTTCCTCTAAAGTCTTTATGCTTTGCTATTATTTACATGCTCAAATAACTCCCTTAATATTCACTTACTCGTTGAGATGTGCACAGAAAGGACAAGAAATACTCTTCAAATATTTCAACAGGAAAATTCTGAGAGGAAAATAACCCTGGACTGCTGCAGAACCTGAGAGGCTGTCCCAATAAATTTCCCAAAGTGCAGTGAGCAATGTTGATTTAATGAGGATAGTGTTAAATCTTTCACCCTCCCAGTGACCTCCCTCCCGTGGGTCTTTCTCTTCTGCCTCCTCATGGATGACCACGTTGGTTCTGCTGAACTTCCAGCTCAGGTCTGTGTGCCTGGAGAGGAAATTGGATTATTTTTCACGCAGTTGTGTGCTTGTTTTGTTTTACCTGAGGAAGAAGGAGTTAATCAAAATAAGCTTTCTGCTCTTGAAATGTCAGCCACAGCTTCTCATCCCCCCATGAAAAGCCCCCTTGTTTCCTTGCTCAGCTCCTCCTGAACTTCAAACACTCCTATAATCCCTTTGACCTCAGAAGGTCAAAGATATAGAAAAAGTATCATTCATTGTGTAAAAGCACATTAATCATTCTTACCTAGCCCTTTGTTCTCTTTTGAGAGCCCTGTGATATTTTAATTCAAGAACCACCTTCTAGCATTAACATATATAATTTCACCTCTCCTCTCCAGCAGGTAAAAGAGGAGAAATCCTTTCTAGCCCTGCTTTTGCTGACTCCCTGAGTACAGGCAGCTCATTTAGTTTTGTAATTCATTTAATTGCATCATTTAAAAGAGTGGTGTTCCTTCAAAATACACACGCATATGCCCAATTGTACTATAAATATTGTTTAATTAAAATACTTCAATGAGCAGAGGTAGGTTTTTAATCACGCTGCCCTTGGTTTCTATGAATCTGGCAGGACTTGAAAGCCCCAGGACTAAATTCTGGTCTCAATGCAAATGGGGAGTTTAATTTAGGTCGAGAAAAAGAACCTCTGGATGTTCACCTGGAGACAGAATTCATCTCCCTTGGAAAGTTGTATCCTGCACTGGAGGGGAAAGGGAAGAGGGAAAATGGAAACCCCACTGGAAATGAAGCCACTTGCAGCCCAACTTCATTAACTGTGTGGAGCCTGTTGAAGGTCAGGGGGAGAAATTCAAGGCTAGAACAACACTGGCAGTGGGAGAGCAAGGGGGA
>NW_008622357.1:217-3811 GCF_000691845.1 Merops nubicus | reverse complement strand
CAGGAATGAGCCTCTCAGGTGAGGTTTGGGGTGTCTGTGAAGGTAGAACTCCTGTCTCCTCAGGTCCTGCTTGTGAGATGCAGCTCAATGTGTGTAGATGCCAAGGGGCAAAACCCTTGATTTTGGAGGAGCAATTGGCTTGGGCTGAAATCCAAGGAAGAAGAAGAAGTTGTCTCCTTCTCTGAAGACTTTCAAAACCCCCCTGGATGCAATTGTGGGCACCCTGCTGTGGGTGAGCTGCTGGAGCAGGAGGTTGGATGAGGTGATCTCCAGAGGTCTCTTCCAACCCCACCATGCTGGGATCCTGTGAGATACCTGTGCACTGTTTTTTTCCTGTGTACTTTTTTTTGGTAGGACCGTTTGCCAGTGGACTGAGAGGACAGTTTTTAACTCTAGTTTCATGAGCAAGGTGGAGATTAGAAGGTTGGATCTCATATTTGGGCAGAAGACGTTTGAAATGAGATGTTTGGAAAGGAGAGTGCACAGAAGACTTTCTGAATGGGGTGGTGAAGTGCTGGGGTCCAAACCCCCAGCCCTGAATTAGGGTGGACATAAGGATGATGCCCACAACCAAGCAGGGAAGACTTTCCTGATTGGTTTTCACCCAGGGATTGGCCAACCTTGGGTGGGAACCATTTAGGAAATCACCACCAGGTGCCCTGCCTTTAGCATTGACATCAGTTGTCCCAGTATAAAGGTTGGCTCTGCTGGGGGTGGGTGCCCTATGGGGGGTTTCTAGCTGCTGGAAGGGCTCCCTGACTGTCCGTTGTAGGCAGAGCTCTCAGTGATGGTGGGACACCAACACAACTGGGAGCAGAGGGAGGATTGCACCTGTAATAATGGCACTGGTTTTTGGCTGTGTGATTGGAACTGGACTGGTCACCTGGCTTTGAAGTTGGTTTGCTCCTGTCTTCACTTCATTTTACACTGTGAGTGTATATATCCATCTCTTTGTTCCTCAGGGGGTTGGCCACCTCCTATCTTCCATGTAGAATAGCTGGAAAGCAGTTCTGGGGACACGTGGGTGCAACAGCACTGCCCTGAAATTTGGGTATCTGGCATGGCTGTTTTCAGCCTCCTCCAGCCTTTCTGGCATTATTCCTAACCCAGCATAAAGTGATCACTGATCTCCTGAAGCCTTTAGAGCAGGGCAAGGAGATGATGAGAGGAGGACCACCCAAAATGTATGGAAAATCTGAGGGAAAATGTCTTTTTAAGTGTCTTTCCCAGAGGTAAAAATGCCTCTCTCTGATTGTTGCCTCCTGCTGGCTCCAGAAAAGCTGTTTCTAACAGTTGTAGGATTTCTGGGTATTTTTATCTCCCCTTCTCTCCTCTCTGACTTCTCACCAGTCAATTCTGTAAGCTGAAAATGAACCAAAAGCCTGAATTGATGCCAGGAGGGCATGGGTGCACTCCAGACAAAATGTCCTTGGCTGGTAGCATGAGCTGATGAGGAATTGGGCTGCTCATGCCTGGGGAAAACATGTTGTGACCCAGAGGACTGGATGGAGAAGAGGAGGAAAGATGTCTGTACCTGTAGAGAGTTCTATGACTGAAATTCTTCTGCTTCAAGTGAGATCTTGCTGTTAAATTTATCTCAGTCCATCAGGGAAGGGTTCAGGCACCTCTGTCCTCCAGGGTTGTGATTCATTTTGACTCCCTACCTTCTGCACTAAGCCTGGCTTTTTTCTACCCTCTTGTTAGACACTATTTTAGTCACTGAGCCAACTGACTGCACAGGAAGGGATTTTTCCCAATCCTTTTCTCATATATGATGACTCAAAATCCCATCATGGGGGATGTGTCTTCAGTGTTCTTGGTCAATGGCTGTTTCTTCATCCAATCTGAATGCCTTGGTGTCCTACTCCTGCTAAAGGTACCACCTGAGCTGGCCCAGCCAGTACAAATCCCCCCCTGGCTCAGACATCTGATATTGAGCCTGAATTTCTCCAACTTACCTCCCAGAAACTGAAAGGTGGGTCAAGAGTTCAAGCCTGATTTGTAATCCCAGCCCAGCTTGGAAAACCATTGAAACCAAACCCTCCCTTAAGGTAGAGAGGACAGAACTCTCCTCCAGAGGCTTGTTGAGGAAAGTATGTACTTGGTTGAAGGTTTATTGAGGGGGGGGAAAAAAGGCAGCATAAAAATTAACCTAGGAACTTTCAGGCCAGGTGCTTTACCCAGTGTTATGGGTTTCAGGGTATTGGTGAGCTCCAACGTTGTTAATGGAGGTCCCAGGTTTCCTGCTGGGACACAGAGAATTGGGGCATTTATATTTTTGCAAAGAGCATTTCCAGACCCACGTGTGGAGGGAAGGATTGAAATTGCAAGGGCTCGGGTGGAGGTTAAAGAATCTCTTGTTTATATCTTTGGGAGCAATGCTTGGTTGATTCTGGGTCCTTCAGCGTGGAGGAAGGGTCTTGCCCAAGTCCCCTTGCTTTGGTGGAAGCTCTGATGTGCTGCCTGCCTTCTCCTTGCTCAAATCCTTCCCAAATCCAAGGAGTGTGGACAGAGCCTGAGATGTGTGCTCCATACTGAGCTCCTGTCTTTTCTGATGATGATGAGGAGTTCAAGGGAAGGATTTGAGGCATGCTCCTCATCCACCCCCTTTGCTTTCTTTTCCCATAGCTGGAGCAAAGTTAATAACCCTGACCATGAGGAAAGCTTTTCATGGGCTACAAAGAAGCTGGCTGGAGGAAGTTGACAGTTCATTGGTTTCCAGGAAGAGGTTGATTTCCTTCTTTATAAACATCTTGGAATAAGGCTGTAGAAGTAATAAAAGAGTGAACCTCCACCTCTTTGGTTTCTTGTGCACTCTGTCAGGAGAGGAGTGAGGGAGAAAGTCAAAGGCTCATCAGTGTGCCAGTGCCTACAGGTTGGATTATTTCTCCAGAAAGGAAAGAAAAAAGTCAGTTTGTGGGCATTTTTTACAGAAAAAAACATAACTTCTTGCTGTTCTCTTCACAAACATCCTATTTCCTTGCCATGCTGCTGGGAAAGGATCTAGAGCCCAAGTGTGGTGAGGAGCAGCTGAGGGAGCTGGGGGTGCTGAGCCTGGAGCAAAGGAGGCTCAGGGGAGACCTTACTCTTGACAACCCCCTAAAAGGAGGTTGGAGGCAGGTGGGGGTTGGTCTCTTCTCCCAAGGAACAAGTGATAGGACAAAAGAAAAAGGCCTCAAGTTGTACCAGGGGAGGTTTAGGGTGGACATCAGGAGCAATGTCTTCTCCAAAAGGCTTGTCCAGGCTGCCCAGTGGTGGAGTCCCCACCCCTGGAGGGGTTTCCAAGCTGTGGAGATGTGGTGCTGAGGAACATGGTTTAGTGGTGGACTTGGCAGTGTTTGGTTTATGGTTGGACTTAATGACCTGAAAGGCCTCTTCCAACACCTATGCTTCTCTGGTCCTCTGCCCTGGGAGCTAAAATGCACACAGTTGGATGTGGGAAATATCCAGCTCCTGACAATACTCAGCCTGGAATCAGATGGGATGAAGGTACTGCAGTCAGAATCTGGGAAAGGGGCTGCACTTAGCCAGAAGGCCTGGTCAAGAAGGTCCTAGGGGGCTTAACCACAAGATCAGGGGCTATAAACTGCGGCT
>NW_008622357.1:0-200 GCF_000691845.1 Merops nubicus | reverse complement strand
GTTCGAGCAATGTAAGACAAGGAGGTCAGGATTAGGGGGACGAAAACTAACAGAGGTCAAATCCAGAAGCTTGTGGATAAGTGTCAAGAGCTAAGCAGGGAATTACCAGTGAGGTTCAAAGGTCAAAGCTAAGATTTGGGAGACAAGGAGCACTGTATGTTGGAATGGTACAAATCCCTCATGGCAGAGTCTACCTGTAC
>NW_008622356.1:0-1565 GCF_000691845.1 Merops nubicus | reverse complement strand
ATGTTTATCCAACAAGAGAATTTTTATGAAGAGGAAGGAAAGATTGTGTGGCCCAGCAGTGTCGGCATTGTAATTTTGAGATCGAGTCCTGTGCCCACATAATTGGGTATTGTCCTGCGGTGCAAGCCGCAAGGATTAAAAGACATAATCAATTATGTGAGATACTAGCTCATCTTGGAAAGAGAAACAATTGGATTTTTTTCAAGAGCCATTAATAAGAGATCAAAATAATGAGATCTCTAAACCAGATTTAGTGTTTTTTTAAAAAGACACAGGCTCTGGTGGTGGATATTACTATAAGATATGATAGTAAGCCATCATCACTGGCTGACGCTGCAGAGGAAAAAGTTGAAAAAATATCAACATCTTACCACACAGATTGAGGAATTAACCAATGTTATTACAGATAAATATATTGTCTTTCCTCTAGGTGCTCGCAGTAAATGATTCTCAGACAATTTCAAACTGTTAACTGACCTGGGACTGACAAGAGCTTGTCAGCAAAGGATTGACATTAAAATGTCAAACTGGGCTTTGTTTAGTTAGGTAGGCATTGTCCACATGCTTGCAGATAAAGCACGGATGTTTGGAAACACATGTAATTGGGCTGTTGATAATAAAGGTGGCACGGGTAATGGAAATGGTGGGACAAAAAATGGTATAATCTCGTAATGATTACAATATCATGACGGGTTCACTGAGCTGATATCCATCTCGGCAATGACTTATGGATGGATGAGCCATCATGTAACTTGGAAAGAAACCTGTTAGATTTTTTTTTCACATTCAATATTAGCCAAATGCCTCGTCATCTAATTAGTGATGCACATGAATGGATGAACGAAATTCCCGCTGTCCGTACCTACTATCCAGCGAAACCACAGCGAAGGGAACGGGCTTGGTAGCATCAGCGGTGAAAGAAGACCCTGTTGAGCTTGACTCTAGTCTGGCGCTGTGAAGAGACATGAGAGATGTAGAATAAGTGGGAGGTCGCGTGCACACTTGGTGCAGCAGGGCAACCCGCCTGCTGCTGTCCCGGCCGTCGGTGAAATACCATTACTCTGATCGTTTTTTCACTTACCTGGTGAGTCGGGGGGGCAAGCCCCGAGCGGGGCTCTTGCTTCTGACACCAAGTGCTCATCATGCGCCAGGCACGACCAGCTCCAGGGACAGCAGCAGGTGGGGATTTTGACTGGGGCAGTACACCTGTTTAAAGCGTAACTCACGTGTCCTAAGGTGAGCTGAGGGAGGACAGAAAGCTCCCGTGGAGCAGAAGGGCAAAAGCTCGCTTGATCTTGATTTTCAGTACGAATACAGACCATGAAAGTGGGGCCTCACGATCCTTCTGGCTTTTTGGGTTTTAAGGTGGCAGAAAAGTTACCACAGGGATAACTGGCTTGTGGCAGCCAAGCGTTCATAACGACATCGCTTTTTGATCCTTCGATGTCTGCTCTTCCTATCATTGTGAAGCAGAATTCACCAAGCATTGCATTGTTCACTCACTAATAGGGAACGTGAGCTAGGTTGAGACCATTGTGAGGTTATTTCATGGTAATTCCTCATTC
>NW_008622355.1:49827-71920 GCF_000691845.1 Merops nubicus | reverse complement strand
CCCAGCCCCTGTAACCATGACATTATGATATCGTAGAGGTGCTACCACTGTCACTGAGGGGCTCAGCCCTGGCCAGCAGCATGTTTGCCTTGGAGCCAGCTGGCACTGGTTTCCTTGGACATGGGGAAGCTTCTAGCAGTTTCTCACAGAAGCCACTGCTGAGATCCTGTTGCTGTCAAACTCTGGCCTTGCAAACTCAATACACCCATACACCTGCATGCTGTGTAAAACACTTTTTCTAGTGAGGTGACCTAAACACAAGCAAGCATTTTAGCAGAATTATTTTAACATATTCATAACTGTAATCCCCAGAGAGCCATCCTAGAGACATCGAAGTGTGAAGTCCAGCTTGATTTGCATGATGATCACTCATAATTCCTTCCGTATAATAAATAAAAAACTAGCCATGTAATAAATCACATGGAAGACCACATACTTGGCAATTACTTTTCTTCTTCCTCAGCTTCACGTCACTTTTAAAAATGTAGATCCAAAATGCAATTCAAAGTAATAAAACTTCATGTAAAATTTTGAGTCCTGAGGATTCCATACAAAAGAGTAACGTTACTGGCACGTCAGTGTTCCACTTCTATTGTCCAGCTGTTATTATAGTAGCAACATTTGTATATATTTGTGTCCATTTAGTACTTGAAATCTGCGATTTTCACAGAGCCTTTATCATTTTCCTTATAAAAACAGATGTGAATGATTTACGCTAGCATAACTTTCCTAGCTAACCATTATCATGGAATCATCATAGAATCATAGAATCAGAGGGGTTGGAAGGGACCTCGAAAGATCATCCAGTCCAACCCCCCTGCCAGAGCAGGGTCACCCAGAGTACATCACACAGGAAGGCGTCCAGGCGGGTTTTGAATGACTCCAGTGCAGGAGACTCCACAACCTCTCTGGGCAGCCTGTTCCAGTGCTCCGGCACCCTCACAGGAAAAAAATGTTTCCTGATATTCACCTTGAACCTCCTAGGCTCCAATTTGCACCCATTACCCCTTGTCCTATCACAGGTCATCACTGAAAAAAGCTTAATTCCATCTTCCTGACACTCACCCTTTACATATTTGTAAACATGGATGAGGTCACCCCTCAGTCTCCTTTTCTCCAGGCTAAAGAGACCCAGCTCCCTCAGCCTTTCCTCATAAGGGAGATGCTCCACTCCCCTCATCATCTTTGTAGCCCTACGCTGGACTCTCTCCAGCAGCTCCCTGTCCTTCCTGAACTGAGGGGCCCAGAACTGGACACAATACTCCAGATGTGGCCTCACCAATGCAGAACAGAGGGGGAGGAGAACCTCTCTTGACCGACTAACCACACCCTTTCTAATGCACCCCAGGAGGCCATTGGCCTTCTTGGCTACCAGGGCACACTGCTGGCTCATGGTCATCCTGAAGCCATTATCTAGAGAAACTCAATCCATTATCTAGAGAAACTCTGTTCAACTACAGCCTAATTCTGTTGTGTTTCCATTCCTTACACTCAAGTTCTCAAGTTGTGCATCTTATTCTAAGACTGACATATTTTACTAAATGACTTTAACATAGAATGCACCAAACACCTCAAAGCAGATACTGGTGTTCTGGTCATCTTCTTCTAAGGGTCTTCATCACTAGGAACACAACTCTGAACATGTCTCAAACAGTAGGGTGGTATGTATCATGTGCTAAAAGTGACTATCTTCCCACATTAAATATTATCCAGAGGGCAAACTCAGACACAGATATCTAGACTTGATTGTAGGGTCTTACAGGAATTCAGAAGGTCTTCAAAATGTCTCCAGTTCAGCTGCTGCTCAAAACTGGATCAGGTCTGGGTCAGGTTGGTTTACCTGGAGTTTTTAACAGTTGGGTCTTGAAAGCACAGAGTGATGGGGACTGCACAACCTCCAAAGCTAGATTCACTACAGTGAGAAAAGAAGAACAGTTTCCTCTCACTACTTAAAATAAGTGTGTCTTGGGGTAAATGTTTTTAAAAGGATCCTGGGTGTCTATCAGCATTCATCTGCCCCCCAGCTATGGGACCTGAGTGGAATTTTTAAGTTGCCTTGTCAACATGCCTTGGCTACTCTAGGGAAAATCCTGATGCCTTAGGAAGTTGCATCCAATTTTAAGGCAATTAACGATCTTCATAAATGTATAAGGAGAGTAACTAACACCATGGCTCTGAATTCCATCAAGGGGGTAATTCTATAATTAACCATAAAAAGGCACTTTCTTTGCCACTGAGATTATGTCTGCACTTCCTTATTAAACAGAGGCTATGAAACACAGAACAAGTGAAATTTCAAAACTAAGGTAGGTTTTTGAGAGAGTTGTTGGCATGGAAGTTTGAATATTTTTCTTTTTCCTCCCCTGAGACAGGCACATTTGTTGGGGTACAATGCTATTCTCTGTCTGAATAATTTCATTTCAGAGACTCTTTATGTCCTGTAAGCTCACATCCATGAAAAAAAAATCAGCTATATATACAATCTCCTTTGTGTACCACCTTTTAGTCTTCTAAAACCTACCCAAACACATACAGTGAAATTATGAAGAAAAAAAAAGAAGAGTGGCAGGAATACTTTCAGCTGGTGGTAAATGCCTAATTTTTTTCACCCAAACACATACAGTGAAATTATGAAAAAAAAGAAGAGTGGCAGAAATACTTTCAGCTGGTGGTAAATGCCTGATTTTTTTTCACAGAAAGACTACTTAAAAAATAAACATCTGCAAAGACTGATATTTTTTTTTATTCTTTTCCTACCTACTGTATCTCTGAGACTGCAGTATTCAGACTGGTCTGATTACATATATATTTTTAATTCAGCTGTGATGGATTTGACAGTTATCACACAGAACACAAATAACAATATTGATACTTTCTCCGTGTTTGAAGCTTACTATTGATGTGGTTTCAGGTTTTTATGTTTACAAGTAATCCCTAATTTATATTCATACTGTGAATTTTAAATTGTGAAAGAGTAGATATTCCAGAATCCATAATTACAGCCTGGACCATTTAAATTATCTGAGTCTATGGCTAGTGACAGTTTGTTTCATCTAGTAGCTATGTAACAAAAAATGACTTAATATACTGGAACCTGGAAGTAGAGGAAAGTAAGAAGGTCTAAGGAATGTATTACAAATTGTAGCAGTGGATGTTTACAGTAGGTTAAATTCTGCTCTCAGTCAAATAACAGTGAAGCAGTGAGTCAAAGAATTGGCAACAGCATTGTGATTTCTGTAATAACATTAAAAATACTAGAAAATTGTGTTAAAAAGAGACATTTCTATTTTCTGTTTAGACATAATCTCCTTTCAAAGAACAAGAAACAACCTCACTATGTTTATTAATCCAAAATATTTTGTTTCTAAGCCAGAAAATTTTGAAAAGAGTGTGGCCCACATGAAAATTGGAAGAAAACAGCACACAACCCAACCGCCCAAAGCCATGCAGAATGAAATATCCCAGTTATTGCTAGCTGGAAATACCCTTTTAAATCTTAACCAGTGCCTTAACTAATTAGCCTCGTTAACACTATCCTAATGCCTTTTGGGTTCTGAAGGCCAAGAACAAAGTTTGTACTTGGAACCAAATGTAGTTTAATTACAAGGAATATTACATCAAGCACCCTCTAGAAATGAAGTCTGTTTGATTAGAGTTACCAAGCCCCAAGAGCACTTTTATGCTTGCAGATCCTAACCCTTTTTTTGTGCAAATAGTTATCAAGGAAATTGTCATGATCTAAAATCCTAAGGGGTTCTTGTTCCTTCAAGAGCCTGTAAAAGCAAATACACTTGATGACTCAGGCTGTCAGCCTTTCCAAACTTAAGAACTAAACATTTCAGGAAGACAGACTAATCATATGTTTATTAACCTCTGCTCTGAAATCATCAAAGCCAGACACCTTTGTTGACATAAAATTAAGACTAGGTTTATTAACCTATTTTATGGACAAAGATTAATTGCTGTTTTTGTGCTGAATCCTCTTGGAAGGCAGAATAAATTGACTTTAATTGGAAATATATCAATATTTTGTGAATGGTGTGTCCTATGTATAGTAAGTCTATGCCAGGATAAAGAAAAAGTGTCAGTAGTTCTTGCCTACCTATGCATATACTTAAATAAATTGTTCAAATCACACAAAACAGTAAAAAAAAACTTAATAATATGGGCCACTTCATACATATTGTTTTCCAAGTGTGTTAAATTAATTTCTGTGTTATGTACTTTAATAAATATAATTACATGACTTAGATTAATTGAAACAATGGATTATGTGCCATCTTACAGTGCTCAGTAAAATTGTTTGAATGAACAATGTGATGGCAAATGAAAATCTGTGCAAATAAAAAGGAAGTTGACTACAGGTTGGAAAAAAAAAATGAATCCTGAAAGACATTTGGGAGAGTGATGAGAGGTAAAAGAAAAACATCTTCCCTGTCAAAAGTGTATTTTCTCAGTATAATGTTGTTATAAGAACAAAGCCAAAACAAAACCCAATAGGTTCCACTCAGGGGGAAAAAAAAAACCAAAACCAAACCAAAAACCCAAACCCAACAACAAACAAACCCATGAATGAGGAGTTTGGTGCAAAAGATACAATATATAAAATAGTGGTGGACATTACTCTTGCAGTATTGAAACTAGTTTATGTATTAAACAGAAATATTATATACATTTATAGATATGTTATCACAGAAGAGATGATAGACATAAAAAAAAGGTTAGGACTGTAACAATTTCATGTAAGAGTTTAAGAGGATCACGAGGCTTGGAAGCTGTGGAGATGTGCCCCCTCCTCATCTGCTGTTTCTCTCAACAGTAGAAGGTGAGCAAGCAGCAGAGAAAGGCAAAATATTTAATCCTGATGAAAGGATTTTATTTCCTAGAAAACATAGGTAGCTTGCTGTTACTGTGTCCTGGCTGGAGTTAGAACAGAACTAATTCTGTTCAGTGATTTTGTCAGCTCAGTCTCTTCACAGTTACTGTCAAGTATTTTGAAGAAAGGCTTTTGCTTATACTTCCTCCTGTGCATCCCCAGGTCAATGCTGAATCTTGTGTGCCATGTTGGGGGTGCAGAAAGGAAAAGGCAACACCTACAGGGAGGAGCAGACAGGACAGGTGACCCTAAACTGACCAGTGAGGTATTCCATTCCACCATTTGTCACATTCAATATGAAGCTGAGGGGTCACAAGGGTCGAGCCTCTTCTTCAACAGCTGCCATCCAAGGAGGACTCTTCAATTCTGCCTTTGATCTCAACTCGTGTTCCTGAAGCCTGTTCCAGAATCCAGATCCTGAATCTGGTTCCCATCCATTACTGAGTTCAGTCTGGGACTTCGCCAGTGCCTGCTCCACAGCAGGAGTCATGATGGTGTTATAGTTGCCTTCAGAGTGGATCTGGTTCAATATTGCTTTTGTATATATTTGTATATATTTCATTTAATTACTATTATATTCATGATGTCTGTTTTGGTTTTATTTTCCAATCCAGAAGTCTCTCTCCCTTACTTCCTTCCTCTTCCCCTTTCGGAAGGCAGATCTTAACAGAGTGTGTAATTTGTCCTGTGGTCAGCCCAGCTCCAGACCTTGACATATTGGAAATTATCACTCAGATTAAAATAATATCAGAATTCAGGAGGACTAAACAAGAAAATGCATGCCCCTTGAAGGGCATGGTAAAACTGCTTTTGGCTTCAACAGTTTGAGAGTTTTACATACTGCTGCTAACTAAAAGATATTACCAACAATCTTTCAAAGACATTTTAAACCTGTTGCAATACTTATTTTTATTCAAATTTGTTAACTTCTAACCAATGGTGTTACACTGTGTGTCAAATGGAGCACACTATACATGTGGCCACAGTTTATTTTTTGTGGCATTAACATCTTAAAAATCTGATTAAAGTACAACAAATAATCACCATTTGTCCACTTAAACACTAGCACTCCGAGTATAAATTAATATAGAAAAACCTCATTAATACCCTTTAAATTGTTGTACAAGAACCTAGTATCTGCCCCTTCTTTTGATGCTATTCTCACCCTATCATTGTCCCTCTAATATTGATTGCTCTGATTATTCAGAGTAATGTTTATAGATCTGTGAATATAACATTTATATACTCTCCAGTAGAGAAGGGGTAACACAGTGACCCCTCCATATCCCAAGGCCAAGTAGACCCCAGTACCAAGGAGGAGGGGATCCTCTCCATGAATATTATACCCATCCCAGTGAAGGCCTTGGTCTTACCCAGTGACATATAACATATAGAATGACATTTAAAGTTATTTCCAGGCACAGAGCACTTGATTCAACTCACCTTAGGCACTTTCTTGAGGTCTGCAAGGCAAAAGCTGTTGCCGATGTGATTTTCTCTTTATTTTTTATTAAATATTTATAAAATTTCTACCTGATGCAACTTCTCCTGATGTTAGCTTACATAAACTTCAGATTGTAAGACTTAGGAACTGCTGCAGTGGTAGCAAAACACTCAACACTCTTTGACACACAAATGCTGTTAGACTTTCTATAAAATGAAATAATCATAAATTATATATACCAATATCTTGAGGTGATTTAGACAGCTCATGCACGCAGCATTGGCAAGAAAAAAAAAGATAGATAGAAATTCAAAGTGCCAAGATGCAGATAAGTATTTTGGAATATAAGTATTCTTCCTTTTCTCATTGCTACTTCAGCTGTCAGTTTATCTGGTAATTTGTGTGCAACATATTACTCAACATGTAAAGAAAAAAGAAAAAAAAAACACCAAAAAAAAACACCAAAAAAAACCAAACAACAACCAAGCAACTAAAACACCAGAAAGTACCAAAAAAAACAGTCCTTGATCTTACTTCTTCTGGACTTGATTTACCTAACTTCTGAGCTCCTAGATCTTTAATTTCACTAGGTTCTGAACTGTGTAACTTAAAAAAAAAAGCATTCCTTGGAAAGCTTGCCTATTCACCCAGTCCTCCCTTTACTGACAGTGGGGACAGATAGCTTAAATCTGTAGTGTTAAATCAAATGTTGCCAGGAGGCAGAGTCAGCATTGAGCTGTTGATCATCCATACTGCTTAACTGCTTGCATACTCCCTGGCATATTTTGAGCCATTCCAATTAGTGCTTTCCAAGACATTGCCTGGCCATGATTTAGGTGTTAACGTATGGTAGGGATCATTTGCCATAGACAGGGGGGAGAACAGTGCACCATCTGTCTTTCCCTGCCCTACAAGGTCCTCCAATTTTACCCCAGTTGGCTTTGTGTCTTCAAGTACCCATTAGATGGTATCACTGCCCACACTATGGCTGGTCATACAAGATATCAACTTATTACTCTGAAAACATCCTTATAGTGAACTATAACATTTCTCTGCAATTTCTTGACTTACCTTGAACCAAACCACCTCATTCATGCACAGACACACACACATACACACACAGAGAATTAAAATTATTCATTTGGCTGTAGAGACACCATATGGGCCCTAAAGAAGCCTTGGGCCAAATGCTGTACAGGGTGAATTTAGTAAGCCTGTGCCAGCTGGCCTCAGGGTCAGACAGTTGTCTGTGCTTGATTTTATTTAGCAATATGACACAACACCCTCAAGGGTGATTTGGCCAATCTAAGTTGTGACTCACCATCTGATGATGTCTATCGTTTTGGTTTCACAGTGGATATGTTGTGGCTGCATATATATGTGTGTGTGTGTATATATATATGTATCCAAACATACACACACAGAGATACATTTAGATATATATGATATATAGTCAGGGAATTAGAATTCTCTGTAACAGGAGTGTTTAGAAGACTGATAAATCAAGCCAGTTTAAAGCTTTAAAAAAAAAACACACCGAAACTTGTTAGACTGACACTCATTTACAACACATTTTTTGCTTATAGATAGTTTTTACCCACTCTAAAGCACCACCAACATGTATTGGCTCTTATACACCATTGTCAGTGCCTACTCAAAGCAGTCAGTCCTTAAATATCATATCATGCATTGTCTGTGGTCGTGCAACATCACGGAGCTGTGGCTGTAGTTAGCCTGATGGACGTAGACCTTGATGATCTTTGTCATAAGAACTAAAAATCTGTTGATAGGGAGCAGTTGAACAGGATCATTATTCTACCCCCTCTAATTTTTCTCTCTAATCCTTTTTAGGCAGTTCCCAGTCCCTTGCACCCCTACTCAGATTGCGTGCCTCAGGGATGCTGCTTCTCCAGGCAACTCCTTGCTGCTTGGGTGTTTTGTTGAGGTTTTGTTGGTTTCTTGATGGGGGGCAAGGGAGTTCTGTGGCCAATAGGTGCAGCTCTGTAAGGGGAGGCCTGGTAACATCATGGCTCCAGCCTGTCACTAAGGCTAAGCAGAGAAGTGCTCTGGGAGAGTCACTCAGCTAGAACAGAGGAGGCGAGGCCTGCTGGGTGTCTGCACCATGGTGCTTGGTGGTTGGTTAAAATGAGGGTTTTTTGTGACTAAAAAGTATATAAACTAATGGTAGACTAACAGCATCAAAAAGCCAAAACTAATGGTAGACTAACAGCATCAAAAGGCTGGGTTTTCTGTAAATAAAGTTCCATCTTTGCACCTGCCTGGGGACTCTTTGCTGCTCCCTGCCGCCCACACCAACAGAGTCCCACCACTTCTTTCCTTAAAGCAAAAACAGACTTCTCCCTGCTCTCAGGGTTATGTTTTTTTCAATGACCATTAATTGTTAGTGAATTTTCAAGGGTTTGAGGCTCTTTCAACTTGTGTCCATGTTTGCAAGACACTTGCAGTTATCCCTTTTTAAACTGTCCATCATAAGGCATCCCTGGTGTGAAGCTCTGGTTCACAAAACAGCTTCTCCTAACCAATTGGTAACACACTTCACAAGGCAGACCTGGGTCCCTGCAGAAATATCACAGGGGATAATTAGTACAAGGTCCATTTCAGGCAACAGTAGGACTATTTTTACGGGGCTACCGAGTGCAAAACTGCAGCTTTTACAGTTATGCTGCTTGAATGTGCTCGTGTTTGGGTTCAAAACCAACAAACGTTAAAGTCTGCTGTGTGCAATTTCAGTTTTATGGGTGCAACAGACCTTCTGTTTTGCTATACAAAAAAAAAATAAAGATAATCCTAACTATTGGATATTTCTTTCAGATATATTTGTTACATGGGATATTAAGGCGGCTCCTTCAAGTCCAAGAAAACTGAAAATGGGTCACTTAAAAGTACAGAAATCAACTCAAAAGCTATTCAACCATTTGAAGAAACACATCGAATTTTTTTCTGCAGCTTTCTTGATCCAACACTTACATCAAGCCTTAAAAAAGCATGATGTTTTTGGCCTGTCCTTTCACTTGGTGCTTTGTATTACCAAGACAGTCAACTTTTTATTTATATTTTTTGTCAACATAGGAATATATATAAAAACCTGCTTTAACACAGAAATTTTAAGCATTTCAATTTTTCTTCTTTGCAGCTTCATTTTCACATTATTCATCTTTGCATGTGGTACTGGAGAAAGTGAACAAAAAACCCTGACTAATAAACATTCCTACATTTTCAGGTACCTATTTTTGTTCTTCAAGAGTCGTCAGGTGTAATGGATGAAACAAACTTTGTTTCTTTTCATATCTTTTTAGAGTAGTCTACTTGAAAGGATACAAATGATCCAGAGAACTGGATTAATTAACTAATTCACAGCTTAACCACTGATCATGTGCTTTATTTTCATTCTGATTTTGGTTAATCAAGGACATATGCATCATTTTAATCACATGCTTGATTAAATTCTTTAATAAATACTTTCTTCAGACTTAAACATTAATTGCATTGCAACTGTTGGAGCAGAGAGCAAGCCTGTGGTCATTCAAGTGGTGTACACGTGGGGAAAATGTTTTCTTTTCTATTTTGACTATTCCCATATTCAATAAATATTTCAGAAAAGTCAGAGACGAAATTAATTTTTTTCTCACACTCAGCTTACTTCAAAACCATTTATTGTAGCCTAAAACTATTGGCCCTGTGATTTAAAATTATCACAGTGGCCTGATTCAATTCAATGAAATGTCTTGGTTTGTCATATTTCCCAGTAACATCCACATCTGATTATGCCAGACAGCATAGGATGCTTTCTGAAAACTGCTGGTTTATTGTACTGCCTGCATTTTTCAGTAAATTGATGGATGTTCATGATTCAATCATCACTGGCTAAAGTTCTGTGTCTGCATGATCCTGAATTCTCCAGACTATGTATTAGATTTTGTGTTATTTAAATACTAGTGTATTTAAAGTTTAAATTGAGAAGGTGGTTTGAGAACAGCATTTCACCAGAGCTGGAAGCTTATAAACATAATGCACTTCTGGTTGAATACTAAGATTCTGTCTCAGGATAAATCTGAGATCTATATTCATGTCTGTATATAAACTTAATTTATAGTAGGGTTGGAGCTCTGAAGGCTGGGAACTATAAAAACAATTGAGAACTTTATAAATACTATAAAGCTATGATGTCATTAATTCCTATGCCACTGTTTCTGCATTACATGTTTTTGTGGACTAGTTTGTACTAGTTAATTAACTGATCTTTTAATTGCTGATCACATGAAGGAAGTCACTGTAGTTCCTTTGTATTTAATCAGACTTCAGGACACAAGGAGGTGACCTAATTTTAGTTTAATGAGAAACACTGAGAAATAGACAGGAAAAACTATCAAAAATCTTTCCTGATAGAATTGTTTTGATCCCTAGGAAATACTTAGACAAGCCACTCAGGTTTTTTTTTTCCAGTTGTAGAGCTCTGCCATCTTTATTAGCCCTTCCTAGAGCATTTTCATCTTCCTGCTAGATGGCTTTTACTGTTGTGGCAGTATACAGTACAATTCAGGAATTAATTTTCTCTGTCAAATAGGGTTTTCCAGAAGGAGGTATTGTAACAATATAATTTTTCACAAGAGCTTGCAATCAAGAATAGGTCTCATTTTGTCAATATTACTACTAAAAATAATAAAAATATGATTGTTTGCCATTAACCTTTGCATGTCAAGGAGTTAGAGATCAACGTTTTGGCATTAATTCTGTTTCTTTTTCACACACCACCTCAGGTGTTTGCCATGAGGTGCAGATGTGGTTGTAAATTCATATACTGTAAGTACACCATTTGGCTAATCTTTGTTGTAAAATGATCAAGCCTGTTTAAACGAGTTTTCTGGTTTTATAACTCACCAAGGCACCATAATTTCACTGTAAGGAAGAGCAATTTGTGGTTATCTTGTAGTGTTGATTTAGGAATTGACTAAAATATTATTAGAAAATCGTATCTCCCCTGTATATAAATAAATGTAACACCTTTGCTATCATTATTATTACTTAAAGTCAATCTGTGTAACATCTAAATCTTTTAAACGGTTTAAAAATTAAATTATTTTCTTTAATCTTATTTCAGTAAATTATCATTCTCTTTTGTCTCGTCTTTCAAAATCTGGTTTATAACTTATACTATTTAAACTGGTTCCTGAATGGTATTTAAAAGGCCTACGTAAGTAACTCTCTGTTTTACCCTTCAAACCCCTAGTTGATAAGATGATACTTCTGAGAATCTGAAGAAGGTGCCAGCAGATTTCTGGAAATCACTAGAAGGAATACATTTGGATGACAGTCTTAGAAGGAAAGAAGTAACAAGGACCTGTTAAGATTCAGTAGAGTCTTCAGTAGGTGTGGTAGGTTGAGCTTGGCTACCAAATGCCCACCCAGCTTCACTCTCACTCTCCCTCCTCAAGAGGGTAGGGAGGAAATAATGAGATAGAAAACTTACGGGTTGAGATAAAGGCAGGAAAAAGTTACCACAAGTTACCACCTTCTGTCATGGGCAAAACAAACTGACCCTGACTTCAGGGGAATCTTTGCTGTGGGTCCTGGAGCACCTTCTCACCCTCCTTCTCTGACCTTGGTGTTCATAGGCATACTATCTCACATTCTTTATCCTTATTCACCACTAACTGAGCAGCATTTTGATCTTTTTAAAATATGCTATCACAGAGGCACGATGAGTATGGCTGAAGAAATCATCTGTGTGACAGATACCTGTAGAAAATGAGAGATACATTGGTGTTTGTACTCTGATATACATGGTGCCATACTTCTAGGTCTGTTAGCAATGTCCCAAGGTAACACAAACATTTCCTGGCACAGTTTCTATAAGCTTAAGATCCATTCCTCTGCCTTCTAGGGTACGAGCTGCTGTGAAGAGAAGCAAAATAAAACCTGTTTTGCACAGGAAGAAAAATAGTGTAACTCCACCAATTTTTATGGAAACATAATTTGCAAGAAATGGCAATCAGTTCCTCTCACATCATATTTTAAGAAACAAGTTACTTTTTATAACTAAGATGTGAAATACATGCATATATGGAGATGATTCTTTGTTTCCTATAGAATTGATTCTTGTCATAGCTTCCTATAAATCAGGATTGTACTTGAGAAAATGATTTCTCTCCCTTGCTTTATTTCTGTCTCCCTGGTATTAAAGATTGCACAGATGAAACTGTTACGAGATCTAGTTAGTAGCATTGGACCTGATCTGATGTACTAACTGGGTCAACTGCTCTTTTGTATCCCTTTGCTCCTTATTTCCCCATTAGTAAGATTCCTGTGCTTACAGCATATTCCCATATGCTAAATATTATTGTTTCATACATTTCAAAATACAGAGAATAGCCTACAAATGGTAAGAATTCAATTTTGCTTGTACAATTAAATTTTAGCAAATATTTTAAAATGGTAACTTGTTTCCCTCCAGATTACTTGGTAATATATTTTACTTTAAGTTGAAATCAACACAACAGAAGCTCAGAAAATGGGTACAAGTGTAACAAATATTTTTAAAGCCTCTAGGAAGGCAAAACCTTCTTGCAGTGATTTAAATCAAAAATGGGTAGAAAACTTTTGCCTGACTTTTTTTCCACTAGCTTGGAGGATTTAGTAGAAATGTATTTGAGGATGCTTTGTCATCCTTGTATTGATGGATTTTGTCTGTTGGTGGTAACTGAAGAGTACCATAGGACTCAGTAATAATGGTGGTATTTTCACTTTTGCATTCTGTGACCTGCATCTGTACATATTCCTGCAGACAAATTCGCTCTTCCTGCTCATGCTTTCAACTGTCTGGATAAAATCCAGTCTCATAAATCCAGTCTTACATCTATAAAGTAGTATTAGCACGTCTCGGACTCCTAAGAATCAATATCTTTTTTATAGGCATCAATCTGATTGTCATTATCCAGGCTTCCTTCAAAGAAGGAAATTCCTTTGGGCAAATTATATCTAATGGAGATAAAGGCCATTGTATCCAGCTTTACCTTGGCATGAGAGCTTGGGCAGAGAGGGAAGAGGCTGGTGGTCATGGGAGCTACTGTGACTAGACAGCTTTTGTGAGAAGCAAAGATGGAGAAAGGAAGAGGAAAGGGTGGGAAGCTGGCAATATTCCAGGAACCTTAGCTGTAGACAAAGAAGGTGAATCCGTATGAACCCAACAGACAGCTGCTTCTTGGAGTTCACTGAAAAGTTCTGAGTTTTTCCAAAGCATATTTTCTTCAATTTATACTCTAAAACCGCTTCTTAAGTACAGAGGCAAAGTATCATAGGTAAATTAACTTAAGTGAGATTCCTCCAAAGCTTGTACAAGTAGAAACCTGATAATATGAAGACTGAAACTGCTGAAGTGTAGTGTTTTAGTGTTGGAATAGAAGTACAAAAATGGGACATACTCAAAGAACGTCACATATTTTGAAAAGTAAAGTTAATCGCTATCTATTGACTGTAAATCCATTTACATCACCTTATTTCATTAAAGATCATATAACATATTACTCATGCTTATGCTAAAATAAAATCAGACAACACTGATAATTTATAACTACATTCCTTGGTTGAAAATTAGGTACAGAAGATAATGTGTTTTTTCCCTCATGTACATATTGCAAGAATTAGAAAAAGTCATAAAGAATCCATGGCTTAGTATTTTATTTAGCTGCTGAGTTGCCTGCTGTAACTTGTTCATTGTTGTAGTCAGGACAGTTTAATCACCTGTTTGTTAAGGATTTAGTTTGTTTTGGAAATGTTTTGTTAGGTCTTTTAACTGGGACAGACAACAGAGTGTCCAGTCCTTTTGGTAGCCATGAAGGGTTTGATAGCTTTGGCTTAGTTCTCTGTGCAACCTAATGCTTCTGAAAAAGGATCATACTTTTTATTGGATCTATGACAAGGAAAATGAAAAATGTTTCTACTCCTATGACTGTATTTATTTATCAACTGCTTTTTTACCATAATAATTTATTCAGCTTGAAAGTCCATCACAAAGATAAGTGCTTTTCCATCTATTTCTTTGACAGTACTGGATTTGTAATCCTTTATATCTCCAGTTCTCCACTTTGAATTTCTGCCATATAAGAATCCAAGCATACCATGCTTCACAAAAAATATCATGCATAACTTACTCAGCCTAATGATGACTAGTCATCATAAATATTTTTACAGGGATGAACAGCCTCAGAATTGTTTCAGTTAAACCCACATTAAAACATGTTTTCAAAATCTCTAAAGTAAAGTGTTTAGATGAGCATTTGGTAATGCTGAACCTTGTCACACAGAAACAGGTTCCTAAGACACATGTGTGCACTCGTAGGTACTTTTATAGCCTTTATTTAGTCAGATTACATACAGGTGTATACCAGGAAAAAGACAATGCAATTTTAATAGTTAAGTTAAAAAAGTATATTGAAGTTTCTATTCTTGTATCTTCATCTTCCAAGGTCAATTCTGGTTTTGTTTTAGTCAGTTACTGAAAGCTGGCAATTTCTTTCATTTGTCAGCACCCAGCTGATATTCATAACCCAAACAATTTTTTTGTTGTCAAGAGAATAAAAGAAACAAGTCACCTTTGATTCCATGATAAAAATGAGACTTGTCACTCAACAGTGCAAGAAGAAATAAAGGACAGCAAACTTCAATATCTAATGATTTATCTTTATTTGTTTATTTATTTGTTTGTCTATTAAAGAACAGTAAAAGTTGATTTCTTGCTTAATGAAATAAGCACTGATTTTTATTCAAGATCATGTTATCATAGTGAAAAAGTTTCTTTTTTTGTCAGTGAGTATAGTTTTGTTCTTGTCTCTAGCAAGGCTTTTCAAAATTAACATGGAAGCAATCATCTCATAGTAAAATCTTTCTGTGATCACGTACTGTAAATATTTTATTCCTACTGTAAGCAGAACTAAATGTCTACTCAACTTTACAGAACATAGAGTCATCAAAATCTCCTCTAAAATGAGACATAATGAGCCTAATTCTTTACTGTTACCTACAGAAATCTGAATAAAATCAAGGTGCATTGAATCACTCTCCTTTGCCCAAGTATCAGAAAAGCAGTATTTGAACTGATTCATCCAAATCACTTTTCAACTTGTGAAAGATATTTTAAAGGAAAGCTCCATTTAACACTTAAAAACAGGATGTAGGATGTTGTAATGAGAAATATCACATTAAAATCCCCCATTTACTAGGATATCAGTCAAGGTTGGTGGAGAAGCTGACAAAGTAGAGCATTACTGTGCTGACATCCAGAGGGAACTGTTGAGCCTGGAGAAGGCTCAGGAGGATTTTATGATTGTGTATAAATACCTAGTGGGAAGGAATGAAGATGAAGCAGGGTTTTCTCTGTATGCCCAGTGACAGGACAAAAAGCAACAGACACAGACAAGAAAGTGTGAAATTCTGTCTGAAAAAAATAAAGCACTTTTGCACTATGAGAGTGGTAAAACACTAGTGCTGGTTGTTTGGGGAGGTTCTGGAACCTCCATTGGCCAATCTGCTTTAGCTGACTTTGATGAAGTAGAAGGGTTGAGCTAGTTGATCTCAAGAGTCCCTTTCCAACCAAAATGATTCTGTGGATTTAATAGTTTAACTATTCTGCAGTGTCTATACGACTGGGAAATACCAGACTGAATTACCCAAATGTAAAAGTACCAACTTCCACACATTCTGCTAACCTTACAGATGGTTCCTGCCCAGTGTGGCTTACTGAGAAAAAGATCTAAGTATTACTGGTATTTTGGTTAAATTGCTCCTCACCACATGCACTTCATCCAGCCTATTTTAATAACCGAAGTATGGGAATGATCCCATTGTGAAAGTAAAATCTGGGTACATTCACTGAGGCGATACTTCTTCATGAGAAAAAAATGATCTTCCTAGCTGTAACTGTGGTGTCAATCAGTTTTAAGAGTTCTACAGTACAGACTTTCATAAAAAAAGAATGAGAGAAAGCCTCAGTATATAGTAGGAAATTGCTTGTAGCATCAAATTAATATAATTACGTAAATGGTTTTAATATGTTTGAAATTCAACGGAGGAAAATGAAGTGGGTATATTACCAGTCCTATTGCACAGAATTTTCAGCTTTTTTCTATATGGAACTGAAGTCCATGTCCTACTAATGGGTTTGTTTGTTTCATTTTTACCTCATTTTTATATGTTGATCAACAGTTTTGGTTTTATATATTTACCCCATACATTTACCAACGCATCCTTCCTTTCTCAGATAGAAGATACATGCATTAAATGATAAGTAGTTAACAGGTTGAGCTAATATCAGTTAAGGGACTCTGGGAAAAAAATAAATAAATCAGTAAAATTCTACTGGAAAAGATGTTCCCCAAAACAAAAGCTTTACATATCTCCATTGTCGAGTGCTATAGGGATTCATCCATAATCCATATGATCTGTAAGTTTTGTGAATGGTCTGGGTGATAAAAAGTATGATGTAGAGATTATGTTCATTACGTTTATTTCTGATGCAATATAGCTGGTACTGTCAAAAAATTGGAAATGAGTTTAGAATTTTGATACAAAGATATTCTCTTTGGATCAGAAGAAAAAGATATTGAACAGTAACATGTAGAAACTACAGAAAGTAGGAAGCAATATTTGCCTACATAGGTACATGATTTGGAATAGTTAGCTACAAAATTTTGCAGAAAACAGTCAGGTATGCAGTGGATCACCAAATGAGTCAACCAGCTTGTGAAAAAAGAGAGCACCATTGTGGGTTATATAAATAAGCACATAGAATTCATAGGACATGAGGTACATCTTTGATAAACATACTTCAAAAAAGGCCTCTATTGGAGTACTGTATACAGTCTGGGCCAACTGGGCATATCTCAGTAGAAAACACTGCTAATGATAGAGAACAAAACCAATAAAAAAAAACCTAAAACAAAATCACACGAAACAAAATCACACAAAACAAAATCACACAAAACAAAATCACACAAAACAAAATCACACAAAACAAAACACAAAACCCAACAACAACAAAAACCTCCAAACAAAATAAACCAACCAAACCAAAATGAACAAAACCCAAACAGGCAAACAAAAACCCCAGGGGTTGTTTAGTCTAAGAGACAATTCAGACTCTGTGACAGAACTCATTAGCTGTGCTAAAAGCCACTGTGAAGAGAAAAGGCGAAAGGTTTTTCTGGGGGAAGAGACAAGCACCTTTATTTCACACTGATAAACAAATATATGAGAATATAATACTTCCATAACATATTTGTCATGGCAGATGAGTTGCATGGATAAAACATGGTTCCTGTGGTAGGCAGAATCTATGCTTATTCTCTTCCTGGGCTCAGATATTACCAGCAAAGACATCCACGAATCCCCACAGAAAATTTCTGTTCAAATCTGCTCTCAGTTTTGTCTGCCTCTAAGATTTCTTTCTTAGTATCTCTAAGTCTACAACCTAAATCCTATTTCTCCACAGCAAGCCCTCCTTTTCTAGTCAACTAAGGATGGCTTGCATCAGAGGATGCATTGAATGGTTCAAATTCTTTCCCAAGTTCAATGATTGTTAACATGCTTGTCTCCCAGCTTGTTCTTGGCAGGTTTACCTGATGCTGAGAGGCAGCTGTATTATTTTGCCACCGAATCCTAAAAAGAATATTAGGAAATAATAAAAACGTAGGATCCTATGTAGGTATTTTCATACACATCATATAAATAAAAGGCAGCTGTGTATAGCCCAGACAAGCAGGAGACCTGTGTCAATCAACTGAGTAGCTTGCCTTCAATGTGCAAAAGCAGCATTGTGGCTACTGTAGTTTAGGAACTGTTGGTATGACTGCATGTAGAAGAGATGGACTTACTAATGATAATTAAAAGTCCACATTAATAGATTTTTAAAAAGTAGATGACTAGGGAGATCAGAAAGAGAGAGTAAATTTATCCCAGCATAAATATAACACAAACACCTCGACAGTCATATAAACCCCTGATCAAAAGAAACACCTACAATATAGATATCTATGTGGACACCCTGTTAGTAAAGGTGACTGGCTCAGATAAAGATGTTTGCACAGTAAAAATCTAGCAGGAAGGTGAGATGAAATTCATAAATCTTTTTGCCCATTCAAGAAAACTCAGTGGATAATTCTGACCAGTATGCATCTGCCATCAAAACACAAATGAGGTGTGCTCTAGAATAAATAAAATGGTGATTTGCTCACACAGTATTTAGGGTAACTTTCTGAGTATCAGAGCAATGCAGTAATTTGGCATTCTAAGAAACCACACATTTCTAAGTCAGTATAGATACAACATCTCAAAAAATAAACTGTCTTAAACGGTTAAATTATAGGAGGAGGACTGAAACTATAAGTTCTGCAATGAAATTCCACTACCAGGACAGTTTGTACAGCTTACTTCAGGTAGCAAATGCATTTTAAAAATGGATGCAATAATAAAGGATATGAAGAAGTAGATTGGAAACATTTTATTTTATGGTTTTGGGAAAAAAAGCAACAAAATAATTAATAAGAGATAGACATTATGGGTCTATCTACTTATAGACTGGCTGGACTATGGAATTGTAACAACAAAAGTAATTGGAACATACTCTGCTTTCAAGATTGTACTTAGACTGAAAACAAGTCTCAGATAGAGACTCCTTTAAGACCTTGGCAAACGTTGTTTGAATATGTGTCACTTGTTCAGGTTCCTTTTATGGTACTGAAGAATAGATTGATCTGAGAATTAAAGTACAAGAAATAATAACTTTTAATGTCTTTACTGACAAATAGCCATTGTAGCCTCTTTTCCTATTTTGGCATTCATGGAAAACACCCTCACTAGACTGCTGAGTTATAAGGTGCTATTGTACACATCTATAGTGCAAGGATGCTCATGATGAATATAAGGCAATGCCAGGGAAGACTGTTGTGATGCAAGCTGATTGTATTCTATTTTGTTCGAGATTCAGGGAGCACTAAAACACTGTGCTTCTCTCTCAAGCACGTGAGAAGCAAAAGAGAAGTTGGCAACTTTCATCAGTCACTTCATTTTGAAACATCATGGCCACATTTTGTTCCTTCCCTCTCACCTCCTCAGTTGCACTTCTCCACTCCCTGAAATTCTTGGTGAGAAAACAGCATAGACAGAAAGGTCTCTGGGTGCAACCTAGAGTAGGTGCTTATCTCTTGTGGCATCTTGGCATGCCATCTATCTGCCACAGCTGAGAATCTGCATGGAACATCTAACCAGTCAAAACAGTGCTGTTCACATAGCCCCATGCCAGTAACTTTTTGCCCATACAGTGTTTTGGGGTTCAAGTATACTGTCTTGCTAGGTACTTACTAAAATATATACCTTTCTAGTCTTGCAGCCAGCATTCTGCAAGGGAAAGGGTCTCTAACTGAGGTGAAGAAGCTTACTTTCAATGCATAATACATAATTACTTTGCCTCTGTAGATTTATGTGTTATAACATTCCCCTTCCCTCAACGATGATAGACTTCTATTTTACTTACCACTTTGCATTAAAAGAATGAATTCATATTTTATGCTAAACAGTATTGTTATCTTTATACACAGCATCAGGAGCTTTCTGTCTCAAGACTTGCTTAAACAAGAAGTAATTTCTTTATACTGTGAAGAAGCTTTCTTCAATACAAATAATGTAAATATATTTTTATGTTACTGGCTTCCCTCAGTAAGTAATAGAAAACATCTAACAATGTCATCTGGGAAATTAGTACATCTAGAAAAACTGGAGAGTGAACTGATGTATGCTTCTTATGTTAACATGCATAGAGGATTTCTCTCCCTGTATGAAACCAAAATAGATTGTTTCCATGGTATTATTTGTTCCTATCATAAAGAACAAGCATAAGCCTCTTTGGGTTTGAGGTTTTGATATGTAGGAAAAAGGAAAAAAAAGAATATTAAAAAAATAGGTGAATACTATTCCTTTTACCACTTTCTCTGGCTTAAGGAAAAATATTTGCAATCATGCTGAGTTTACTTTGATGTCAACAAGATCAGATTTGATTTGCTACAGCTAGCACAATCCCATATACAAGGCCAACAGTTCATTAATCTATTTCTAGTATTTTACATCCAGATACTCTGAAATTCTAAAGAAAAGACATTCCACCACTATGGACCCAATCCTCTAAATGCTGAGATAAATTTTCTCAGACCTGCATAATGCATGCACAGACATGCTTTCACTTCTGGTGTATATCAGAGCAAATAAAGAATACAGAGTTGAGAAATAAAACACCCCTAGAATAAATCCATAAGTCATATAATTTGTGAGGTCCTATTTTTACAAACCTAGGTCTTTGAGTATAGAAAAAACAAAATGTAGAGGCTTTTTTTTTTTTTAATGTTGTTAAATTGAACAATGCCTCTCTAACAGTTATGGAAAAAGGTGTTGTTATGAGTTTTCAGACCTTTAACTAGAATTTTGCAAGTATTCTTGGCGTTCTGTGTAATAAAATAAGGTGCTACTCATCTTGTCAGTGTTGTTAAGCTGTTTACACTGAGCTCTCCTTAACCAGTCCTTGACAGAGCGAGAAAGATTCAACACTGATTTAAGTGGCTACAATTCCAATGACTTAACTTGATTAACATCCACTTACCCCTGAGATGAATTTGGTCAACTCAGTTATGCGTGGGCTGAATGAATGACTTCATCACATCAAGCAACTGGAAATAAAAGCATTTTATGAATGTAAGCCTCATTCTGTGAACACCTGCTATTCTGTGTATGGCTCACTAAAGCTGGTTCTGTGGACAGACTTGCACAGGTTTAAGTCATTCAAAAGAAAACAAAGAACAACAAAGAAAAAAAAAACAGAAAGCAAAAATCATAATTTATCACATATCTTTAAAAGCTGTTTCTAGTTTCGGGTGTGTAAAACTCACAATGTCTTCACAATGCTTTCAATGATGAACAGGTACCCTGGTCTGGTAGGCATGATCCACATCAGCAATGTAACACTTCTCACTCCATGAACAGTTTTGTTTTATTTTGGCAAAAACCTCAGCAAATTCCCCATTAGCTTCTTTGTATCTATAGAAATTTCCATCATGTTAATTAGAACCTAACTGAGAAACCTGTGTCAATGAAACTAATTGTAGAGCCTCAATATGAGCAATGTCCTTTTTCTTTCCTTCCTGTAAGGTGGTCAGCTTAATGAAATGTACACAAGAACTTTAAATAGAACAGAAAACAGAATGGTGCTGTCCTATTACTTTTTCATTTTAATATTTCATCACACCTTTTATAGAATGGTTCAAACAGAAAATTGAAGTGAAGGAAAACAACCCGCTACCATAGGTCTCACACAGTTGTGGAGAAGCTGCAGTCTTTAATTGTTTCTATGCCATGGTGTGAAAGCACTATTAATATTAATGAAGAGGCCAGGAGTATCTGTAAGTCTTACAGAAGAGTCATTTTTAAGACTTCATCACGTTTGATGTGAAATAGAGATCATCACAAGTGATTTTATTTTCCTCAGGGCCCTTTCAAATCTGTCTTGAGTGAGCAATTCCAACTACAGGGTTGATGGGGAAATGTCTGTTTATTTCATTTTTTCCCTATTAAGAAAAAAATATAAGGGCTCTGTAGAACTTTTTGTTTCACCTGTTACTAGTTACATGGTATCATTGCCTTATCACCATGAAAAATTACCCATATTTCTGTCAGAAGCAGTACACAGGTTATACTCTAATCCAGAAACAAAACCTTTC
>NW_008622355.1:2081-49801 GCF_000691845.1 Merops nubicus | reverse complement strand
TTTCCCTACTATTTCATATCTCCCAGTAACTGCTCAATTAGCTCAGAACACTGGTGTACAGCATAGGTCTCACCAGAACCTCTCCAAATTCAGGGCTCCAAAGACTTGAATTTCAGATGCATGCAAGGAATGAATGGATTTGTCATTGAAACCACAATGACAGAAGGAGTATTAATTAGTTTGTTTGACAAAGATGTTTCTTTACTGTTTCACATGTTGGGCATCCTTTTTTTTTTATTTTCTCCTTTTTTTTTTTTATTTGCTTGTTAATTATTTGCTTGTTAATTATTTGCTCAACAAATTTATATTGAAAATTGAGATGGATCATGCATATTCAGTGGATTATTGACTAATATTATCAACATAATACATTTTTCCCAAGCTCTCTGCTGGTACTCAGAGTCCATCTTTTATCCTTGCAACAACAGCATGACCTTTCTCCAGTATTTTAAGGGTGCTTTACTTTAGCATTTTACCTCTGACTAATTTTTCTTGTTAATTGATAATCCTGCTTCCAGTTTTTCAGAGGCACATTCAGAGATCCACAAATTACTTTGGAGAATGAATGAATATGTGATATTCATCTGGCAGCAGTGATAAAAAGAGTGTCTGCAAGACTAGTGTTCATGTAGTATTTACCTAAAAATCTCCAGGACTAGAGAAGCCTTGAGAGCTCAGTGATCCAAGAAGTGTCCCCAGCCCACAGTGTGTTACTAGAAGAAAGGACAAACTGTTGAAGAATGTAGGAACTGGCAAACTGCTCAGATTAAGTTGTGTGAGCTGATTTCAGTGTAGTTTATTCAGACCTAGGAAGTTATAGCTCATTAGGAACCTGACACACATTTTTTGAAAAAGCAGCCTAGAAAATGATGTCATCTGTGGCTTTCAGAGCAAGTAGGTTCCTGCAGTTAGTCATTTCAGTCTTCAACATATTTAACACCTCTTTCTTCACCTGGAATTTCCATATAATAATCCCAGGTATGTACTCTATCCATGCAGACAGCAACACTTCAGTTCATGCTCTGTGATCTTTACTGATGATGTAAAATATTTAATGCCCATGTTGTGTTTCCTAACAACAGTAGGTTCCTGCAGTTAGTCATTTCAGTCTTCAACATATTTAACACCTCTTTCTTCACCTGGAATTTCCATATAATAATCCCAGGTATGTACTCTGTCCATGCAGACAGCAACACTTCAGTTCATGCTCTGTGATCTTTACTGATGATCTGCTTATGTAAAATATTTAATGCCCATGTTGTGTTTCCTAACAACATCAGGATTGCTATTTGTGTGCTCCTAACAACATCAGGATTGCTATTTGTATCTGCTTTCTGTAGTACCTACACACAGGCTTTTGCTTGAAACTACCTCAGGTTCTCAGGCCATCCTGCTCTGAGACATCTGTGCATGGTTTTAAAAGCATGTCTCCAAGCATAGAATCATAGAATCATAGAATCATAGAATCATAGAATCATAGGGGTTGGAAGGGACCTCGAAAGATCATCCAGTCCAACCCCCCTGCCAGAGCTGGACCACCTGGAGTACATAGCACTTCCAAGTGATCAAATCTTACAGTCTTCACAGCACTTTTTATGATATAGGACTTGTCTGTCGTGAAAATATGAATCCTGGATGATTTGAAACTGTGGTCCTTGATATTTGGGCTGAAAGAAATTCACATTTTCAGTTGGCTCCTGCACAAAAAAGCTTAACCTTGTGGTAAAAAAACCCAAAAAAATATGTGAAAAAGGAGATTAAAAGTAGGAGGGACAACAGAGCAGACATTTAATATGGGGGAAGCAGAAAGTGGATCAGACAAGAAAACAAAAAAATTGGCTTCAGATTGAAAAATGAGCCCAAATATTTATATAAAGCCCCAAACATATCACTCTTCAGACAATGGATTTAAGTATTCTCTTCAGCAGTTCCAAAGCAGATACTTTTTTCAAGTACCAATCAATGATTTGGCATTCGAGTACCAATGATTGGATTTTACCAATGTGTATAAATACCTCATTCCAGGTGTAAAGAAGACATAACTAGAGCATTCTCTTGACAAGAGGCAATGGGCACAAACTGAAACACAATTGGTTCCTTCTGAACATCAGGAAGCACTTTTTTTCCTTTGAGCATGACAAAACTCTTGGATAGGTTGCCCTGAGGGTTGTGGCTTTCCAGGTTTTAATTAATTTTGATTACGTTTAATTAATTTTTTAAATAACATACCTCAATATTGTCTCACATTTATGATTCTATAAAGACATGTTCAAAATATTTAGATATGAGATAATGTAGGCTTATACTCAAAAATTTCCATTTTTCTAAAGCTAGTGATTATGATCACTTTACAATTTTGTGGGTTTTGTTCTCCCTTTCTCTGCTAATTATTGATTTGTGAAATGAAGAAACAGTTATTTTTTAAAAATTAAATTAAACATTATTTTTAAAGTATGAAAGTAAATTAACATCTTGCTTATTTATTTAAACTTTGTAAGTTTTATTATAATTGTTCTAGGTTTTCTAGATTATTGCCGGTTATATCTGTGGTAAATAGCTACTAAAAAGTAGCTCTGGGATTCTAAGTTCTCTGGAATTCCTAATTTAAAAAAATGTATTTCTAGATACAGTAAATAATCACAACTTTGGTAGAATAACACAGAAGTTATTGTCTCTGGGACCACAGTTTGTTTGTTTTATAAAAGTAAGCAAGTACCTCATATCACAGATCTCAGTCACTGTATAATTATTTTAAGCAGATTCTCACGATACACAGTTCTTAGCAGTATAATTCCTTCATTAATGAACAGGAGGAAGGTGTTAAATAATAAATATAACTCACTAATAGTGAGTTAAATCTTTCTCTCTTTCCTTCTGTCTCTCTCTCTCTTCCCATCCCTTTCTCTCTCTTTAATGAAAAAAATCAGAGTGAATTCCCAAAGCACATTACTTGGCAGTCACAAGTTCAACAAAACCAGGAAAATATTTGGCTTTCATTTCTCCCTTTCATGTTTAACCACTCCAGGGTCTCTATTTCCCACCTGCAGGGAGGAATTATCTTCTCCTTTCACATTGAGCTTCGGGTCATCCTGCAGAAGAGAACGGGGTCCCAAGAAGTCACCAGCAAAAGAAGAAGAAAGGAGGTTATGGCATTTGAATGAGATTTAATTATATTCTTTGACCTTGCATTCCATTTAAAAAAAAAAGAATAAAAATGGTAGGAGGAACAAAGGTCTATCCCAGATGCTCCACTCCAACACCCGAAAGCACTTTGTCCTGGGTTACAAAAGATTCAGTGGAGAAATAACTTAGGTGAATAGAATCAGCTGAATGAAAATACTTTGGCGCCACAGAAGCTCTTCCAATAACTTGTATGACTCACCTCCAGGTTTTTCTTTTCCCTTAAGCAGCTGGAATTTGGACTTTCCTTGTGAGTTGAATCCTTACGGTGTCTGGACAAATTCCATCAGGTAAACTGAAAGACATGTATTAGCTAGCATGTCACTTTCTGTCAAGAAGTGGCAAGGACTTTAATTTCACCACGATGTCAAGTTCTCTCAGCTCGTTCCTGATCCGTGTTTGGGGCTATGACAAATACCTTCTTCAAGTCCAAAAATAAATACAGAACCAAAACGGAGCCTTTTATTTGAACCTTTCAGAGCTTTGGGGGAGTTATTAGGAAGTGAAATAGCAACTTTGTTTTTTTCTTTTTCACTTCCTCCAAAAGATATAGAAAGTTCAGCATTAAAGAGACCATCACCATGGCCAAATTCTAATCTGTCACTGCTTCTGTGTTTACATATATGATTAACTTTCTGAACATGCTGGAAAAAAAGGACATAGAGAGATCAGCAGGACTTCAATTTTTTCTGTCCTTACAAATTTGGCCTAAATCACATTTTAAATTCCCAAACTGAGGATAGCAAGTAATTGGCACTATCTAAGAAAACTGTGGACACACTGCCATAATCATCTGTGGCTGTTGGGTGGTATTAGTGCTGTGACAGTAGTAAGATTACAATATTCTAATATTTGCATGTTTTCTTTTCACAGACAAGGAAATCTTGACCACGTAGAGCTGGAAGACATTTGAGCTTTTATTGGCATGTATAAATTTCTCATAGTAATGACACTGTTGATATGATGATTTAACAGCGGGACTAACAGATCTAGAATGTGTCAGATGAAGCTGCAAAACACAAGGATACTGATCTTAGCTCATACAACTTGATAGGTTCTGAACACATAAAATTCCCAGCACATGCACTACAGAGTGCATATGGACCAATTTGTGCCTGTGAAATCCCTGTCTTCACATTAAATGAACATATACAGTCTGAAGTTTCTTCTACAATAGAAAACAAGTCTCATTTTGAGGACAGGGACAAATGAGGAAGAAAGTGTGGTTTCCTTTTAGCTTAATTTCCTTCTTCACATCCTGAAGCCAGTAGGTAAAAAGAAAAAATATCTCCTTGGGCTGGCCATTACAGTTCTATATGTGAAACACTTTCAGGATGTTTAAACTGAAAATAATTTGCAACAGCAGACTGTTTTTGAGGCAGAAAAAGTGAGACATATATAAAGAACTCCTTAACTGTGTAGGCAGTACTTAAATCAATAAAGCAAATATCTAGCACCAACTGTGATTTTTTCAAAGAATTCTTTAGATGTTTAGATGCATTCACTCTATCTTGAGTTTATAAGAAATATGTATGATAAAAAGCTTGCTGAACATTCTTAGCAAGCAGAGACAAACACACTGTTACTGAATTCACAACTGCAATGTGAAAGGTAATTGAGGAAAACATCTTTTTCAGGGCAAAACTTGTTTCCTTTAAAGTGAAATGTGTTTCAGGGTGAAACACTAAAGTAGGACAAGCATTGTATAGAATCCTAGAATCCTTTAGGTTGGAAGGGACCTCCAAGCTCATCAAGTCCAACCACCGAGCCACCAGGGCTCCAAAGTCCTCTGCCAAAACAGATCAGAATCTGTCAGAGTTGGAAGGGACCACAAGGATCTCCCAGTTCCAACCCCTCTGCCATGAGCAGGGACACCTCCCACTAGATCAGGCTGCCCAGAGCCTCCTCCAGCCTGGCCTTAAAGACCCCCAGGGATGGGGCCTCAACCACCTCCCTGGGCAACCCATGCCAGGGTCTCACCACTCTCATGGGGAAGAACTTCTGCCTCACATCCAGCCTGAATCTGCCCACTTCCAGCTTTGCCCCATTCCCCCTAGTTCTGTTGTTACCTACATTGCTATACACAGAGGAATAGGAAAAACTACTTTGGTCATACAAATCAGGAGGATTTTAACCCTACACATGTATGTGGAGAGCCACAAAAATGATCAGGGGACTGGATGAGCCCTGTGAGGACAGGCTGAGGGAGTTGGGGTTGTTCAGCCTGGAGAAGAGGAGGCTCTGGGGGACCTTATAGCAACCTTCCAGTACCTGAGAGGGGCCTACAGGAAAGCAGGGGAGGGACTATTCACAAGGGTTTGTAGTGACAGGACGAGGGGTAATGGCTTTAAGCTGGAAAAGGGGAGATGTGGACACACAGCTCAAGGTGGTTTGGAGTGGGGCTGTGGCCAAGCCTCACCCCTGACTGCAGCTGTGTGGAATGAGTGATGCTTGTGGGGTGTGGGTATGGGGTATGGGCCTCAGTCAGGTAGATTTAAGTTAGACATCAGGGAAAAAGTTCTTCAATATGAGCATGACAGACGTTTCGAAGTAGCTTGATCTAGTTGGAGATGTCCCTGCTCATAGCAGGAGGATTGAACTAGATGGCCTTTGGATGTCCCTTCCAACCCAAACATTCTATGATTATGCTGAAGGTGTTGGACTAGATGGCCTTTGCAGGTCCCTTACAGCCCAGACATTCTATGATTCTCTATATATAATTTAAAAATAAGTGTGATTTTATCAGACAAGATGATTTTCCAAGAATGGCATTCCACTCTGTGCTATTGTCTCTTCCAACAATCTCTTTTTGTTTTCATAGAACCACAGAATGGTTTGGTTGGAAGGGACCTTAAAGATCATCTAGTTCAAAGCCCTCTGCCTTGGGCAGGGACACCTTGCTATAGATCAGGTTGCTCAAATCCCCATCCAGCCTGGCCTTGAACACTTCCAGGGAGGGGCACCCACAGCCTCTCTGGACAACTTGTTCTAGTGTCTCACCACTCTCACAGTAAAGACTTTCTACTGTGCATCTAAACTAAATCTGCCCTTTTTCACTTTAAAAACATTATCCCTTATCCTATCACCACACTCCCTGACAAAGTCTCTCCCCAGCTTTCCTGTAGGCCCCCTTTAAGTACTGGAAGGCTGCTGTAAGGTCTCTCCAGAGCCTTCTCTTCTCCAGGCTGAACAGCCTGGACTCCCTCAGCCTGTCCTCGCAGGAGAGGTGCTCCATCCCCTGGAGCATCTTTGTGGCTCTCCTCTGCATCCACTTAAGCATGTCCATGTCATTCATACACTGAGGTCCCCAGAGCAGCCTGTCCTCACGGGAGAGGTGCTCCATCCCCTGGACCATCTTTGTCCATGTCTTAACCATCTTAAGCATGTCCATGTCATTCTTACACTGAGGTCCCAGAGGTGATGTCAGTTGCTCTTCCCTTATCCACCAATGCTATAATCCCACCATAGAAAGCCACCAAATTTGTCTGGCATGATTTGCCTTTAGTGAAGCCATGAAGCTACGAAGCCATCCTTTCCAGAAGGACCTGCTCTGTTGAACCTAATAAGCACCAGGCATCCATAAGTCTTTTAGGTGGTAAAGAAAAAAAATACAAAAAGGTGTACAGTGTTTTCTAATTGCATTATTATCTTCTTTTAAAACAGAACTGGAAATTTCACAAGTTCCTGTGTGGGACCAGATCAGAAAATGAACATGACACTCAGCCTTCTCTACAAATGTTGTGGGGTCTCATATCTGGAGAACAAAGTGAAAATTAAATGTCAAATATACTTTCTGTGGCCCCCTACAAAGGCACCATCTTATTAGTTATTGGCTATGTATTTGTGTGATCATTTTGAGGTATTGAAATAAGTGTTCCTGAGTTCTTGTAGCAAGCAACACAAAATGAAGTTTCTTTCTTTTCAGAACTTATTCATTTCACCAAAAGCTTCTATCAAAGTTGAAAAAGAAGGAAACCATTACAAGGCCAACTGGATTAATAAAGATATTGGAAAGTTTGACTGCATTTCCAGCTGTTACAGAGTAATTTGTGACCAACCATTTTAGCAAAGGAAAGATTCAAGACTAGAGTAAAAACCTGGCATAAAAACTTTACATTACTACAACACAGGAGATAAAAATATGGGGTTTCATCCTATCTCTTGTGCTGAATTGCAGGGCTAAATGTCATCTCTTTTCACACAGCAGGATGTATTTTTGCTTTGTTACTTGTTTTTTTGCTAATTTAAAAAGAAAATTTGTTTCCATTTTAGGGAAAAACTAAGGATGCTGTGATGACAAGAACCTTAAGTAAACCCAAGAGTAACAGGAACAAAAAGGCCAAATTATTTCTTCAATAGTAGTGTGTTGATGAGGGAACAGAGTAGCTGTGCCCAAAGTCTAATTAACTCCCTGACAAATGCTCTTCAGAGACAATGTTAATTAGGTAGTTAGTTACTATACTATAGCTTCTATACCTAGCTTATACTTGGGGACTGCAAACAATATGCCAGAGGCCCTTGAACTATCTTGCTACCATCAGTGCTTCAGTAAAATTAAGCCTCTAATTGTATTCTGTCTGAAGTAGATCTAGATGAGCAAAAGAGCTCCCTCCATTTGGCACTCTGTATTATTAGCATGAAATAAAAAATAATAAAGACCCAAAAATGCACTGTTTTGCCTGCCAAAATCCCAGATCTGCCCAGAATGCACTAAAGAGGGTGCATCAAGCTCCTGTGTTATTTATTAGCTTCATATCACAGCAGTGAATATCGAGTTGCTTTCTAACCTAGTTTAAGCTTTCTATTGATGTATGTTTGCATGCAAATCCAACATCGTGTCATTTAATTATACGAAGCAGAGTAATAAGTGTGAAGATAAATATTTCACAGACCTAATCAGGAATTATCCTTTTAAATCACTATTATGTGTTGAGAACTATGTTCAGCAATCAATACCAAGCAAAGCCATCTAAAGGGTAACTAGAACTGTGCAGACTGTAGCATGTCCATTTTGGATGCCAACATGGCATAAAAGATGTCCAAAACCAGCTAGATTTTATTTTTTCTTCCCCACAGATTAGTGCATTTCCTTTTATGCTAAATAAAATATAGACTGTGTTATAATACTTCATTGTTTTATAAGAGCTGTTTGAACTTTTTTGATTTTTTCCCTGTTACAAACAGTTAAAGAGTAAAACAAAGTGAATTGTCTAATGCTACTAACAGAAGGAAATAATAGATGATAAACAAACTCAATTTACCACAATACTGTGCTTTTTATTTAGTGCTGCACAATAAGCATAATCACATTTGTAACAGATTTTGCCAAGTAGTTTAGGCTTTATTTTCAGAATTATATAATAAACGAATTAAAATAAAAGAAATTCAATTCAAATGCAATATTGAGCAATTGCAAAGTGGATTTTCTGGTTTGAAAAAGTAACTGAGGAGGAGGGGAAAATCATGTGGTATTTTAGAAGTAACATATATACCAAGTACTGTATGTGTATGCATTTTTTTTAATGTAATATAATTTGATTATAGGTTCGTTTATCTCCATGACTTTCTTTTATTCTCCTTCTGTTAGGCACACACACTTTTTCCCCATCAGCTGTCATAGCCCTTATCCTTCTCATCCAACTGAGAATGAATGCTTGAAGCTCTCTAGGGAGAGTACTGGTTTCACCCTTTCATCTGTCAAGAGCTCACAAGTTAATGGAAGAATTCACATCTTCTCTCTAGGGCTAAGCATTTGTTCTTGAATTCAGCAGCCCCCTTCCCACTTGGCCTGGTGTGGACTGAGCTTTGAGTTACACTTTTACATTTGAGGGTTGGGTTTGGGTTTTTTTGTGGACTTTGTGGTTTTCTTTTGTTTTTTTCCCCAAGAAATAAGGGTCAAAGACACCTTAAAAGTTTAGTCATTGACAGGAATGTTATCTGCTACCATTTACAGTATGTCACACTTTCTCAGCTGCTCTTAAATGATGTTTGTATCTAACATGAATTGGAAATTGCATGTTTGCCTAATATCTGAAAGGAAATTAAGGTAAGAAAAATTTTATATTCGTTTAATTTATTTTATAGCTTTTGGATAAGGTATCTTGCAAGCTCAAAAGACAAACAGTAAACTAACAGCAAAGAACTATTAAGAAAAAAAAAAGGTGAAAAAATAAATAGCTTCTCTAATGAATATATAAATAAACGAGCCTTTCAGCCAATAAATACAATTCTAGCTATTATAATCCATAATACTCTATTTTCTTTCTTATATTGATCCCAACTCAATAAACTTGAAGAGAAATACACTGATTTGACTCTGCAAATAATGGGTTAAAAGTCTGTGCTGATCTTGGGGCATTAAAAGACTTTTCATAAAATTCTATATCTGTCTTTTATTTAGAAGAATTTTTCTATTTCAGTGATAATTACACTCCAATAAAAATTATATGGAAATATTATGCAGCCAGGCAAATTAAACACAGATTTTCAAGGGAAATTACTAATCTCAAGAAGATGTTACTTTTAGTAGGTAGGATAGCAAATATCTCAAAAGTTACACGGCTTACTAATGAAATGTTTACATGATAGTGAAGATCTGTATAACGCAGGCCTTGGCAATAATTAGATGTTTAGCAGGCTAATTATTTTGTGAATAAAATCAAACAAATTCAAGTCATTAAACAACAGACAGAGAATATGTTAAGGCTTGCACTAATAATTGGTGAAGTTCTGATTTAGCAAGGCATTTTATACATTAATAATGTAATGTATGCCAGTAAACAGAGGAAAGTATTAAAATATTTATGTATTTAAGGGCTACTATACAAAAACATTTGCTTTCCTGAACGTGTAAAATAGTCTATTTTTTAAAAAGTTTTCATTTTATGTAAATGTACGAGGCAGAAGTTAAAGAAATTTGTGTAAAGATGCATTTAAAAAAAAAAAGGCTTGCACAAAAGTTGTCATAAGTCTTTGCTTCACATCATAGAGCTCTTTGTAGAATGACAGAAAAGAAGAAACCTTTAAAGGTTATTAGTATCTAATGTATTTGTTACTTTATAAATATAAATATTAGCATAGATTATAGATGATTTCTGTAGTGACAATGTATATTCTACTGGTGAAAATACTTTGTTGTTCAAACAGAATATATATTTTTCAAGACAATTCACCACCCTACAATGACTTGCTTATCATCTGGAATAAGGAATCGTGTTGGGTAAGACTAAGGGAAATAGGGCAAAAAAGAAAAATGAAACTTTGAAACATAGAGAAGGTAGAAGAGAAAGGTACATAAAATACTGAAAAAAAACACTTATCTAAAAATTAATCTTATAGTGTGAAAGGCTCCTGCTAAGTGCAACTGGACTACTTACAGGTTTAGAATTTAAAGTTTAAGAGCTTCTGTAGTCAATATAAAAATTTCAAGGTGTAGCATTGAGCCACAGGTAAACAAATTGTTCCCTGGAAGTATTACCAATTCTCCTGAGACTATATATTCCCATTCATTCACATCCACATGCATAGACAATATGTAAAGATAACCTTTCTTCTAGTTCTGTTATATAGATCTTATTTGTTGCAAAACAGGAAAGAGAATAAGCAACTAAACAGAGAGGAGCAATAACAAAATTATATCAAATCATATTTGAACTCTCAGCAGGCAGATCTTAAACAGTAATCCTACAGGATGAGTTTCTATGTCTCATCAAACCACTCAAATTCAGGTGTTTTATTATCAGATTAAGTCCAAATTAAACAGAATTTCAAAAGTTAATTTGCATTTCATAAATCCCTAGTTTAAGAGACACGATTTAGAAAAAGTAGACAAAATAAGAGAGATATTTAATGATATTTCCCATAGTATATGTCTTGCCAGTGACCAGGCCTAACAGGAACGACACAACCAGCAGGAAGAGAATCCAATACACAGACTGTGTTGTAGACACAAATGTTATGATATGAATGACTGCTGGGGGTACAAACAGATCAATCAGCTCATACATGATCGATGCCACCCCCAATGATCCCACAAACGATGCAGCTCGGCCCACAACAGGTGGTACAAACAGTGAACTGAGGTTGCCCACAGTTGGCATGGGAAACAGCCAGACCAGTAAGTTAAATACATAAGAAAAAGGTGCCCACATGGCGACTCTCACCCGATCCACCCGCATTCACAAAGGTCTAAACAGAGCAGGGCCCAGCTCCAGGAGAGTCAGGAGGTCTGCCCAGAACCAGGCAGCTCTGGGGAGTGCACTCCACAGACAGACACTCCTGACTCCCTGCCAGTGCTCCCAGCTTTTATCCCCCAGCAGACCCCTGACCTTTGTCAGCTCCCTGCGGGACCCCTGGGGCTCATTTCCCTTCTGGCTCTCCCTGCAGGGCCGGCCGCACCCTGGGGGGAAGCTCTAAGGCAAACTCACCCCTCTGGATGAAGGGCTGTGGGGATCACCCATATGGCAACCTTAATTCAGGGGCTCGGGGTTCAGACCCCAGCATTTCAGTATATCCTCTCAATTGTATGAGTCTTAGGGATATCTATATCCTTGGGTTTAACATTTTTTACTTCCATTGTTATGTTTAATTATCTTGTCTAGCTCTTGACTTAACCAATGAGTACAACAGTTGAGCTGTATTCTAGGAAAAATACATACATACATACATAGTTATGAATTTCTTCTCACAAGTTTGCATTAGCTGTCTGACAGTTTCATAGAAAACCCCCATTATTCTCAATATGTGAGAAACAGAAAATGATTATTATCTCTTCACATTCCTCAAACAATTTGTGACTTATAGTTCTCTGCTATATTTATGCTTTGCTGAGGTACGGTCTCAGTAATTTTAGCAATTGTTTAAGTATATCTCACCTGCCAAATACAAGTGCCCATAATAACATCAAGGAACTCGAAACAATGAGGGGCTTGTTTTTCCTCTATGCTATAATGAATTCTTTCAGTACACTTTATTTATCCAAATTTCCACTATTGGGTTTTGATTTATTACTATTTTAATCACCTTTTTCTCAGTAAATTTGAAATAACAGCCTGTAGTTTTAGAAATAACTTCCTTAGCCCTTGTTGAATTAAGTATCTCAATCCTGAAAGGTTTGATGATTAACTATGAGGAATTTGTATGAACTTGCCCTCTTTTACAAATCAGCTGAATTCTGATGAAAATATGGAACCTGAGCCTCATGTTCCTACTGTTACACTTTTTTAGACTTGAGTTTATTACTTGTCATTTAACTTTGGTTTGAGCTGAGCTCTGATCTTAAGGCATTGATATGCTTAGCACCAACAAACCATAGTCAAGAGATTTATGTTTCATTTTCCAAGTTTATCTTGGATCCAGACGATCTGCATTGAAATAATATTTAACTCTCCCTCTTTCAAAGATACTCAGGTATTTAACTCCATGACTTTAATGTAAATTAGAAACCTCCCAATATCTTTTAAAATATTGTCAGCGTGGTTTTAAGTGCTTAGTTTAAACATAATATGGAACAGTACCTTGAAAAAATACAGCATAGGTAGAAACCACGAGAAATGTCCACACAAAATAGAGGCAAATGTTCTGGTGGACCTCAGAGTAATGGAAATAAGATTTTATCTTTCAGGGAAGTTTTGTTGCAACCCACATCACCATGAAATTTGCTTGACTGAGAGCACAAGAGAAGGAAGTGACCTATTTTAAAGAGACATAGTAGAAAGTGGGGAGATATGCTATAATTTTTTCTGTTATAATCTATCAACCAATAAATCTGATTTTTTTTTTTTTTTATTTAAAAAGCTATATATAATTTTAAGAAACCTAGTTTCTCTCATTTTTCACCTGATCACTTTACAGAAAAGAAAGGTAAATTCTGTCTCAGGACAAGTGGGGTTCTGTAACATTCATCACACTCATTAAGAAATTTAATCATAGGATATTTTTGGAAGACCAGCTAAAAGTTGACCATATGGTATTGAATCGAGTGTTGGCATTGACAAGTTTACTAAATGTGGTATCACCCATCAGACACAGCCATTCCATTCAGTGACAGCTGGAAAACTATGTAAAATATCATATGACACTAGGTTAGTTCAGTAAAAATAGCAATTATTGCAAACCTTTGTTTCTACAATTCTATGTGTAGCATGTATTATTATAATGCTTCCAAATTTGCTTTCATCTTGGCACAATACGTATTGTGCAGCAACTTTCATTTCTGGAAAAAAAATCCCAACCCTACTATTTTTAAAGTTGATGGTGTCTTTGATTTAAGTACACTTTATTTCTGTAAAGTACAGACTGAATATTGTCAGGAGTGTATTGTTCTTTGCAGCTTTGCTATTATTCATTCTCCAAAAATCCTGTAATATGCTTTGTTATTTGATTTGCTTTCTGGAAAAGTGAATGTTTTGAAATTAGAGCTCATTTTGGCACTGTTCTTTTGCAAGACATGAAATAAAGTCAATTCAGAAGCGACAAGAAATTGTGCAAAGCCAATTTAAAACAGATCTTTCAGCCATGTTTGCAAATGTTCACAGTTGTAGCAACATTCTACTGAATGACAGAGTGAATGAAAAATGTAGATACTGAACTTAGGGAAAAAACTAGAAACACTGACAAGTCTGATGTGATTTCAAGGGAATATGTTAGAAAAACCAAGTTGCTCATAAAAACCTACTCTTCCAATAGAAATCTGCTAATACAGGAGTTATATCTCCACCACAAAGTGAAATGCAACAAATTAGCACACATTGAGTGCTGTACTTGCAGTTAGAATGCAGCTAATAAGATAACTACACCACACAAATACATTTTCTGTAGGTATACACTCAACAGGGTTGTCTTCAAGTGAAGAAACATTGAGGCACAAATTTCCCTGTGACACATGATGATACTAATTTGAAGTCATTTGATTTTATTCTGGGTTATTCTTGATCTGTATAGATGCAGAAAAGGCCCTCACTATATGGAATTATTTGACAGTAAATCAGAAAATTCTGTTTTGTAATAGCTAGTGAGAGTTAGGTAGGATGGAGAAAATCTAGCATATGGCAAGTAGGATGATAAATGGAAAGGACAATTGACAGAGACTGAGAAATTTAGAACTGCTTTGTTCTGAGAAGACAACACTGGGAAATGACAGAAATATATTATGTTTGCAGTTTAAGTGTCTACAAAGAATAAAGGGTATTTTATTCTGAAATATTAGCACTTCTCAGTTGGCTGTAGTGAGTTTTAGACTTAAACTCTTCACCTACCACTAATTCCAGATATGATGATATCTCAACTCAGTTCATGTCCAAATACGATTCGTTGTCTAGTTCAGTGGTAAATTGTAGCACGAGATGTGTCCAAGGATTATTTCAGATTGCAGGCAAATAGTTGCTTTTTGGCAACTTCTAGGTTTTTTAAGCCCTATGCTATAGCTGTAACTGACTAAAGTGTAAATAGACATCTTTAACCAAACCTACAAAAGTAAGTTCAAAGTAATGCCCAGATGAAAGAACTCATGAACAAGTACCTCCAGCAAAGAGAATCTGGGGGTGTAAAGTAGCAAACATAAACAAGAAGTGGGGGAATCAACACAAGGATCAACACATAGGATGATACTTTGTATGAACACAAAGTGAGAAGGGATGCACAGGGGAAGGTATCAGATGGGTTTGTAAGAAGGAATATGAAAGGTAAAGAAGTGACTCTTCTCAAGCAAGTTTCTGCAGACACAGTGATGAAGGTGAGAAAGCTTCTGTTTTCATTCTTCTTTTTAATAAGTATTTTTTTATGGAAATAAATGTGTAAGTGAGAAACTAGAATTGAACAAGACAAAGGAGAGAAAAGCAATATGGATACCTTATGGTGAGTAGGAGTTTGTAAGCAGATCAGAGGAAGAAAAATAAAGTTAAAGGATTTTGAGTAGTAAAAGTTGCCTAAAGTTTCTGTCTTAAAAATTGAGCAAAACTCCAGACTGGAACATCTGGACAAATAAGACAACAATTGTGTCAACAGTAGAGCAAGAAAATCTAAGAACTGTGGAAGCCTGGCAGAATTTTATGCTAGATGACAGACAACATTTTCTGTGCCCTTGGAAAATGACAACTGCGACCTGTGGCTCAGTAGCTAGTTATCCATCTACAAATTCAATGCATAAGTCAAAAACTGACATAATACAGCAACGACACATATTAAATGAAGACATCATAAGCACATGTGACAATTAGGAATGAGGGCTGATGACAGTTACGTTGCAATAACCCAGTTTAACAGATTAGCAGAAGTCACTTTAAGTGAGCACTGAATTACACGCATAGCAGAAAGGAGCAAAAAATACTCAGGTAAGGAATGGTGTGTCGTTTTGTTTTGTTTTTAAATTAGGTTTGAAACTACATTTACATATCAATATATAAAGGGTATAACTCTTCTAACAGCTCAGACCATCTATAGACTGTTGTTCTTGTTATCACATTCAACCATGTAGGCATTCAACTACAAAATCATAGAAGCAGTCGATGTGGGGGTGAAAATTATGAAGAACCAGCAAGCGTTCCCTCAGACACAGTATTAGTACAAATAATGGTGGAAAAAGCTAATCAGAAATTTAAAATATCTCAGCTGTCACTGAACTAACACTCTCCATCCACATAATCCTGTTCACAGGAACACAGAGAAGCTTCTTCTGTAGCCAGACGTCATTCTCAGACCATTAATGATGCTAATGGTAGAGATTATTTTCTTCCTCTCACTGTCACTGTAGGAAATAGAGAGGGTGACAAGAAAGAGAAAACCAACGCTTACTAGTGGGTGGATTTAGACAGGTTGTCATATAGAGTTGTAATCTCTGTATGTTGTTGAGGGTTTTTTTCTTTCTTTTTTTTTTTTTTTAATTTCAGGTAGGCTTTGAAGTATAAATTTTTTCTTTCTCTGTGAAAAAAAAAAAATCCAGTAGACAAAACCCTTTACAGTTTTTGAGTTGTTCGAATTTGTTGACTCAGTGAATGTCAAGTTTTAAGCAGCTATCTTACCTTTCTCTGCAATACCATAACATTCAGGTTTTTCCTTCTGGTTATATCTCAAAACTCCATTTTTTTGAAGTCAAAACTGATTTTTGCTTTGTATGCCTTTCTGTTCTTTTTCAGAAGACTTACAGACAATAAAATTCTGTATTAAAAAAATTTGCCAGCATCAGAATAAGTGCAGCTTAGTTATCTGTTTTTCATGTTTTGTTTAGCCAGATGAGTTTGTCAATGATCAAATTAAATCACCAATTCTCAAAAAGAGGGTATCCTCTTCATCCAGGAACATTTCTGCTTGAGTTCAAGTACTGTTTTGCTTAAAGCTGCAACAGTATATTAATTGCACTTTCACCAAATTCTGAAACTAAAGCACCACTATATCACAATTACTGACTTTTAAATTAAACCAATATAGAAAAAAATAGGCCAAATAATGGAGCTTCTTTTCCTCTGTTGAATGTAGAGATCTCATTCTTTTCTTTCTTTCTATGGACACAAAGTTAGCCATAATAGGAAAACTTTTCAGTCTTTGAAAGATATAAAGTGTTGCAGGTGCTCAAAAATAGCATATACATTCAAGACACCTTAATGAAAATCGTGAGAAATCCAGAAAGCCAGCCAGATGAATTTAGATTATCCACATACATAAGGATAGATAACTAAATAGATATACTTGTAGTGTGTCTCCCTGTTGAAAAGGTCCACCTACCAGTGGGTCTGGATATATAGAATCATAGAATCATTTAGGTTGGAAGGGACCTCCAAGATCAAGTCCAACCACCGAGCCACCAGGGCTCCAAAGTCCTCTGCCAAAACAGATCAGAATCTGTCAGGGTTGGAAGGGACCACAAGGATCCCCCAGTTCCAACCCCTCTGCCATGAGCAGGGACACCTCCCACTAGATCAGGCTGCCCAGAGCCTCCTCCAGCCTGGCCTTAAAGACCCCCAGGGATGGGGCCTCACCCACCTCCCTGGGTAACCCATGCCAGGGTCTCACCACTCTCATAGTGAAGAACTTCTTCCTCACATCCAGCCTGAATCTGCCCACTGCCAGCTTTGCCCCATTCCCTCTAGTTCTGTTGTTACTTGAGATCCTAAAAAGCCCCTCCCCAGCTTTCTTGTAGCCCCCCTAAGATACTGGAAGGCCACAATAAGGTCCCCTGGGAGCCTTCTCTTCTCCAGACTGAACAGCCCCAACTCTCTCAGTCTGTCCTCACAGCAGAGCTGCTCCAGCCCTCGGATCATTCTCGTGGCCCTTCTCTGGACACGCTCCCGCCGCTCCACGTCCCTCTTGTCCTGGGGGCTCCAGAACTGGATGCAGTGCTCCAGGTGGGGTCTCACCAGAGCAGAGCAGAGGGGGAGAATCACCTCCCTCCACCTGCTGGCCACATCTGGTTTTTCTTTTTCATCTCTAGGATGACAGGCACCTAGGAACTACGATCTGCACTATTTTTCAAAGTGCCAGCACTAAGGAGAATGATGGTGGCAGAGAGTACAGAAGCAGCATCCATTTACAATTCATGGACAGATCACCTTCTGCACCTCTCTCAACTTTTTAAAAAGTGAAAGGAATAATGTTTTCTGTTAATGCCAAGAGAAACCAGTGGAGGGTAGGAGAAACTGAAAAAAAAAATTAAATCAACTTATAACTTAGAGCATAAAACTCTGTCCCGTATTGGCCAGTCTATCATTTTGGCCCCACAATCAAAAAAGAGCTTCCTACAAGTTTTGCTGAACTCTTTCAGCAAGATTTTGTATCGCTTGATCTACTGACTTTAGCAAAAGAACTTTTAATAAATTCCTGAATTTCTACATTGTAAAACTTCTATTGTCTTTAGCTTCATGGATTGTAAATCCCAAAAGAGACTTTTCTTCTCATATAATCTGTAAAACAGATGGCAATGCTTCCCATCCATGTTGATGTAGAGATGATTTTAATATTGATAGTAACAGAGAATACACTTGGTTTTCCATGAGTTATAGTCACTAATCCCCTTCATTAAGTCTAAAATGAAGTCCTTGGAAGAGCTGGAAAATACAGATTTTCTAGCTGTATCAGCAAGACTCCTGTGCAATATCCTCATCTGTTGAAATTCAGCTGTTCTCCACTGACATCCAATCTTTGCTCACAGAGGACCAACAGAGAAACTTTTGGGTATAGTTCAAAATGTTAAGGCCTGTCTTGAGTATGACCACACTGTAGAGCAGACAGGTGAATAGGAAATGGAGCTTAACACTAGGATTAGTGTATTCAGCTTATTTAAAAGTTCTGTTTAAGGAAATTAAGAAACATACACCCCAAAATCGCCCCAGAGCCTAATAAAAGGCCATTTACAGAAAATGGAGATTCTTATGTCTGTCAGACTGTCTATAAACAGAAGAATTCATTCGATATGTAGCTTTGGATTAATAGAATTTATCAAACTTACTGTTCCTTTAATTACACTGAATTTACAAGCTAACTAATAATTACTGAATAGATTAAAATTATCCACCTCTCCCCAAAAGATTTATTTATACATTTAGGTATTATCCTTCTCCTCATGATTAATTGCAAACTGTTTTGCAGTACCTAATAAAAACCTCCATAGGAAGGAAGGGGAGAAAGGACTTTAAATGTTGTGTGCCAAAAAGCTGCTTTTCAAGATTTAAGTGTTCTATAGTCTCAGTAATTACAGTCTATCATTGTTTCCACAAGCTCCCCAAGTTTTCATTAAAAAAAAAAAATATGTTCCAAACAAAATTAAAGAATATTTACAGCATGTTTTCTCCAGCTGGGTCAAAGCTCTTTTAAGAGTCCAAGTCAAGTAAATTCAAGTTCAGGTAACGTTCTTAACAGGGAGCATGTATCCAGAGTGAAAACCACTTTAAGACACTACCCCAGCATGAATCCAAATTAGGTATCACAGCTCTGTTTTGTTCATACATTAAAGAGTAAGACTTCATCCTGCACTAAGAACCATGAAAAGAGAGCATTGCTTCATGGCAGAAATCAATAGAATATTGAATGGAAGTCTGCTTATAGGAGTGTCAAGATTTGTGTCATACAAGCCAAAGTGATTTGCCTAAACTTCCACAGATGAAAAGCCTCACTGGTTTCAATGATTTTATCAAATTACTAAAAGAGCAGCCACTGCCAAACCTATACTTTAGGCATGTAGTAGCATGGATTTTAAACACATATTTCTGTGAGGTATATAAAGCACCTCTTTCTCCAAATATCTGGCAAATGTGCATGTCATGCCATCTGTTTATCTCTAGTTTCTCTCATCTGACTAGCTACAGGCAAGCAACACTATGTTTCACTTCCCAGACAGAGGATCAGGAAAGGGGATATCACTGTCACTTTTACTTCAGCTATGAGAAGACAGAGTGTTATTGTGTTTCTCCTGACTGACAGATGAGTGAAGAAGTCGACCAACTGTGTCCTACAGTTCAGATTATTTCCTTCAGAGAGTATCAGAATAAAATTGAAAAATAAGTTCTTGCTATAGAACTGGCATAGAATAATTCAAAAATCCTATGTAACAGCTATCATTCTTTCTTAAAATTGGAAAGCCAAGAAACCTTCTATGACACAGGCTAGTTCTCAAACTACCTGAAATTCCTATTTGTTCCTGCTGCCATTCTTGTACTTAATTCAAAAGTGTTTGTGCTTGCCCTTCTCCTCAGAAACCTCCCTCATCTTGAAAGAACAGCCTTCCTCTATGTTATTTTCTGTTCCTATTGGAATTTCTTCTGTATGAAGCTGGAAGGTAGTAACAACAAAATGAAAGATAGAAAATATTAAGAATAGTGAGTTAAAATGCAAAAGCAAATGTTTGTGTTAGCTCTTGAGAAGATATTTTTGTCAAACTAATTGTTTATTGCCTTTTTTTTTACCTCCTGAGGATTAAACTTGCTGGAAGCTGAAGCTTTTTAATGACTCCAAAAGAATATTTTCTTTCAGATGGGAATAAAAGTCAACACTCCACAGCCAAAAAATAAAGCGGGGAGGGGGGAAGTGATTACTTGCATCTGAGAAAGAAAAGGAGCATTCTGTCTGAGTGTGCCTGATCAGTTTCTGAATGAAACTTGATCTTTGTGGGGGAAACAAAATAATAAATTAGCTAATTGGAAAGCACATAAATGCAGATGAGTTGCAATTATGTTGTATTCATTAGTGTAACCTACCTTCATGCAATGTAAGAAGCAGGATAGAGGTATGACAGTCACTGCCAGCTGCAACAGAGCTGCCCTGCTCAGAAGGAAGCAGTGGGCACTGTTAACAAAGGTTATGGTGAGGTGTGTGGGAGATGTCCAAAGAATCCTTTTGTATCCTGGAATAGTTGCAATTGATGTTTCTCCTCCTGATACTGGGGTGTGTCATAAAGAAAAATACCCACCTCACAGAAAGTATCAATTCCAGTTCAGGTAAGAATCTGATATTCATTTCAATTTCCTTTGCTTACTTCAAATTAAGGATTTTTGAGCCAATATTTTGTCAGAATGAGCTAGATGAACAGCAGAGGAGAGGCAGGCTGCTAGTTCTGTCCTGGCTGTTGTGCTCTGGGTCAGGTGAAGTCAGTTGGGCAGAGGTGAGGAGGGGATGTCTTCCTGAAAATCACCGAAATTTCACACTGTGAAAAAATTCTGGTGTGCAGTGGAGGGATAGTAAAGAAAGTATTTCATATTGAAATCCATCTGTTGGCTGCTGCTGAAAAGATTGGTTTCTTTACATCTAGCTGCATCTTCCCATCGCTTCTGCCTCTAATAATCATGAGCTAAACTGAACAAGGTGCCAGACAAGCACTGAAGTCAAAGGAAAGGGAACACGGGGATACTGTATCAGAATAGGAAGAAAGTAGAGAAACAAAAGAGCCATTCCTAGTGAGAATTTTCTACTCAACAAGGTTACGAAGAATGATAAAATGATTCTGAGATTCACAGGAAAGAGGTACCCTACAGGAGAAATGCTCCTTGTGGTATTTCTGGGAAATACCCAAGAGGGAATTAAAAAATCAGTACATGGAAGAGGAACAGAAAGAGGGACTCATTTTAATGGACAGTTGGAAGACAGAATAGTGTTCCTGCAATCTGGGAAGCCACTCAAAGCAGCAGGAGCAAAAATCAGTGTAGAGGGAAAGGATCCCCCCCCCAAATAAAGATGGGGCAGGGAGGGAGGGGGAAGTGTTTAGTTATTAATTTTACTGTCATTCACTTATTTTCCTCAAGCAAAGTTACTGTGTTCTAGGTTCCATTCTAATAAAAACTTACATTAAGAATTTAATGCCTTTTTATTGTTTTCAGTGTACTGATCAGGAGTTAAAACACACTGATTTCTCAGGTATGGTGTATACAGGATCCTGCTACAGTGCCTTATCATGGACACAAAAGTATGCATGATTGTATCTTCTGCAAGTTCAAACAATCACTGTTTAATGGTGAATAAATTTGAAATTTGTACATAGATTATGCATTTACTTTTAATATTGTTTATGATTAACTGTAGTTTATTTCTGTGCTGCTTTTAAGTGGACACAAATGGAAAACTCTTAGGAAGGCAAGAAGGGTGTCATGGTCCATCCTACCTCACCATGAAAGACAGCCTTCTCTTTCCTAGGGGACATCACCTATGGTGCATTTATTTTGTCTATTAGAAGCTCCAGAAGTGCAGGAGTTCCTGTTGCTCATTCCAGGATGAGAAAATTCTATACTGTCTCAATATACTTGTTCTGATGAGAGAAACACTTTTCTCTGCATTCTCTACAAATTTGCTTGTCTGGCAATATAAAATAATGAAGGTGCAGGAAGATTTTTCCACCCCATGCATATCTGAAAATAAATGTTTCTTCTTTGAACAAGACCTCTAACACGCCAGAGTTTTCTGTTGCTTTAAGAAGTTTACAGCCAAATTGCAAAAGTATAATCTATAACAAATTAATAATAAACAGGTAGAACATCTAGTGGATGCTGCACAGTTTTGGCTGTCTAAAAGAAAAAAAAAATGTTATTGATTCTGTGTAACACAGTATTTCAACATGAAGAGAATATATGGGAAAAGAAGCACAGCAGACCTTCAAAACTTTAAATAGAACAGTTTGAAATAAAGCAAAACCAAGGCAAAACCATGAAGATTAAACTACAAAACTCTCATGATTATGTTGTTAAAACATTTATTTAACAGGAAAATAACGAACAAAAAGGAAAGACCTTAAACTGAGTCAGATCAGTTCTGTATCTGGCACAACAGTCCAAAGAAACTTGAAAGTCTGCTTCAAATTTATATCCAATCTGTTTCTGAGATACTGTTTGTTTGCTTCTGACTCTGGTTTTGTCATCACTGTTTACTGAGGCTCTTAAATCGTCCAATATTTTATATGGTTTATCACATGAGAAAGGCAAACTTGATTCTATTTTAAGTGGGATATATTTTTGGTACCTCTTGTATCTCTTTTAAGAAAAAAGAAGTGTATTTTTATCTTCAGTGAAGCATTCGCAAATCTTTACTTAACAAAAATAGAAGAGAGTGGTTTAAAAAAAAAAAAATTAAATCTAGTCCAATCTCCTACTCAGAGATCAGCTTAGACATCAGACCAGGCAGATCAGGGCTTTATTTAGATGGGTCTTGAAAACTTCTGAGGATGGAGAGAAGTTTCACAATCTCTTTGGAAATCCTTTTCCAGTCACCTCACAAGGGAAGAATTTCTGCTTCTCTCCAGTGAGATGGGAAGACTCCAAGTCTCAGCTCGGCTCTGCTCATGCATAGACCCCTATGGACCCTGTTGATTCAGATCTCAACCTGTGGTCTGACTTCTTGGCTTGATCCTGCACCTTTCTAGTCATCATGGACCTGCCCAAACATCACTGAGTACTTTCTGACCCTGGTAACTGTCACCAAGGTGATTCAGACCCCAGCTCACTGATTTGCATTCTTGGTGTCCTGACCACAAGGAAGCCTCCAGCTCCTTGTGGTACTCTGGCACTTTTCTTGCATTCCTGTTCATACAGTCCAGGCAGCTGTTGTCTTTCCTTGCTTTCAGGGTCCTATTGCCTCATCTTTAGTTTTCTGTCTGCAAAGACCTCCAGAGCCTTTCCTGAAGAGCTGCTCCCCACAATCAGTCCCCCAGTCCCCTCTCTGTATCGTTGCAAGGAGTTCTTCCTTCCTGAGTGCAGGAATTTACATTTGTCCTTGCTGAATTTCACAGGATTCCTGTTCCCTATTCACCCAGTTTGTGTAGGTGCCTCTCTCTCAAGTGAACTAGGTCATTTCATTTTGGTGTCAGCTGCAAACAACCAAGATTATGCATCATTGCCTCCTCCAAGTCATTAATAAAGACGGTAACCAAGACAGATCTCAAAAGAAGACCCCTGTGGTACTTCACTTAGCCTGCAGGTTGAGTAAACCCTATTAAGTTTTGATTATTCAATCCATTTTTTACACACACAGACTAATATCCTAGTTTGGATAGAAGAATGTTGTGGCAGGCCATGCCCAAACCTTTGCTCTATAAATGATATATATGGTTCTCCCCTCAACCACAAATCCAGTGATTTGATCTTCAGGGCCTATCAAGTTAGTCAGGTATAATTTACCTTTTGATAGATCATGTTAACTGTTGCCAAACACATTTTCCTCCTTCATGTGCCCAGAAAAGAAGACTTGCTCTGTAATTTTCCTAGAATAGAAGAATGTTGTGGCAGGCCATGCCCAAACCTTTGCTCTATAAATGATATATATGGTTCTCCCCTCAACCACAAATCCAGTCATTTGATCTTCAGGGCCTATCAAGTTAGTCAGGTATAATTTACCTTTTGATAAATCATGTTAACTGTTGCCAACACATTTTCCTCCTTCATGTGCCCAGAAATGTGCTCCAAGAAGACTTGCTCTGTCATTTTCCTAGAAAACAAGGTAAAGCTGGCTGGCCTTTAGTTCTCATGGTTTACTCTGGGCCTTTTTGAAGATAAATTTTTAAACATTTCCCTTTCTCCAGTTGTTGGAGTCCTTCCTCAGTCTCCATGACTTTTCAAATATGAGGGACAGTGGCCTTGCAAGATCATCAGCCAATTCTCTGATGACCTTTGGATGCAGGCTGTTTGGTCCCATGACTTTAGAGCCCTAATGGCTTAATGGTTGGACTTGATCTTCAAGGTCTCTTCCAACCTAAAGGATTCTATGATTCTATGACTTGAGTTGCATCTACCCCTGGTCATTCATCTCTTGGAATCATTTCTCTAAAGGCCTGGGCAAAGAGGTCCTGTTGACAAGGACTGAGGCAAAGAATATTCTGAATACTTCAACCTTGTCTGTGTTCACTGTCACAAAATCACCTACCCCATTCAGCAAAGAACCCACATTTTCCTTGTTCAGCTTTTCACTACTAGTGTAGCAGTTGAAGCTCTTTTTGTGTCCTCAATGTCCCTTAAAAGCTTCATCTGTCACTGAGTTTGGCTTTTCCTAACACCATCCTTACAGGGTATTTTATTATTCTAACATTAAAAGGAATGTTTTTTGTCAGATCCTTCCAGTTTCCTACAATATAAGTAGCAGCTGATTTTCAACAAAAAAAACAAATTAATATTTTAATATAAAGTTATTATTTTTTACCTTTAACATAACCAGTAGAACCCAATGCTGTAATGCTAAGTCTTTAGCAGAGTTAAGAAGTGGACTGACTGAATCTAAATATGAACTCCTCTAATAATTAGGGTTATATATAATGCATATAAATCTTTGCACTTTAGAATCCCTTGTGAAACATCCAGAGCTGAAAAACTGGTTTATATACAGATTATTGTGTAATTATGGTATCTGACACTGGTTAATTGTCAAAGAGAAAGTACCAAATTGATAGAATAAATCATTGGTCAAATTTAGTATGCAGCTTTGTTGTTTTCTGGAAATATGAAGAATTTGTATTTAATACTTAATTTGTTTTACATAGGCATTAAATAGCTCCAACTCAACAGCAATCAAATCGTAGTTTTGATGGCAATTTACATGATAGAACATTGCTTTCATGACTATAGAATGATTTATAGTCCCTGGAACTACACCAAACCAAATTCACCTTCATGTGCACCAGCACCTTTGCACTGCAGAACGTTCCTTATGATGAAAAGTAATTCTTTCTTATTGAAGTAAACAGATCTGTCATCAAATGCAAACAGAGGAATTATAAGCAATGGAAAGTGGAAAGTCAGAACTGAAATTTTAAAGGCTTTTGAACAGTCTTACCCACATAATTGATGAAAAAATAGTCTTAATATCTTAGCCGTGGTGATAAGTGGAATTTTGCATGAGAATAAGCAGATCTCACTGCATACTCTTCCTTTCTTAGCCAAATTAGAGACATGTCTTTTCTTCTTTAAATAAATGCTGGTTTCAGAGCACCTGGAATAGAGCTGTCTGTCATGAGAGACAGGTGAATATTGATATGTAAAAATCCAAATCCTGAATTCGACTAACTGGGGATCAACAATGTAAATGTGGGAAAGAAACCACTTTTAATGAAGCAAAACTTCCTAAGAAAGCTGAAAGTTTTCCCATCCAGCTTCATGATGAACCAAAGATTTTTCAATAGAAAGCAAAGTGAGCCCCTCATTCCCTCAGACAGTCCCAGAGGCTAAAGAACTTATTTGACATGCAGACTTGCATTCAAGCACTCCCAGGAAAAATAGGTTAACAGTACTGACTTTTCTTTGGGTTTCTTTCCATTTAATTTAAATATCTAAATAGTCAGAGGAACTGAGACTTAAACTTTTATCTCCCTGATTCTAGATTAATTTTTTACCTACTAGGTTGAGGATTTTTTTTTTTTTTTTTTCATTCCTCCAACCCTACCACCTGGGAAAATGAGGGATTTTAACAGAGCTAAAATTCTGTATGGCTGTGTTATTTTCCAAGAGCATTATAACATTAATAACTGAATCTGTTATTGTTTGGCTTCCAAAGTCTTCTGGGAAATGAGCAGTTGAAACGATCATTGTTATTTATTTTCTTTTGAAATAAGAATGTTAACAAATGAATTTCAAAGTTAGTTTTCATGTGTACTGTAAGAGTTAGGAAAAAAAAATTGCTGGTAAGATCTATTTTTCAGGGATTAGTCTTCTTAAAATGCAGAACAAAAATAATCAAACACCATACAAATATGAAACACGTTTTACAACTCTCAGGCACTACTCCTCGTTCATAGGGCATCGCATATAAACACAATCTTAACAATCTGGATAAGTGCTAAAGTGTACCAGTCACAACCATTCCCAAAAAATGGCTCTTATCCAAATAATAGTATTGTCTAGTGCCTGCACAGGATCTACAGCTGTACCTGTTAAGTGTTTCCTCTCTCCCTGAAAACAGATGTCAGATTTATACCTGTAGCATGACCGAGACTGCAAGTATTAATTAATCTTTTACAGCTCGTGACTGAATGAGCCTGACTGACATGTACAAGGCTGACAAACACAGGCTTTGTGGTAAGTAGCTTCATGGGATCTGTTTGGGACCTGCTGGAGCGTGTCCAGAGAAGGGCCACGGGAATGATCCGAGGGCTGGAGCAGCTCTGCTGTGAGGACAGACTGAGAGAGTTGGGGCTGTTCAGTCTGGAGAAGAGAAGGCTCCGAGGTGACCTTATTGTGGCCTTCCAGTATCTTAGGGGGGCTACAAGAAAGCTGGGGAGGGACTTTTTAGGATCTCAAGTAACAACAGGACTAGGGGGAATGGGGCAAAGCTGGCAGTGGGCAGATTCAGGCTGGATGTGAGGAAGAAGTTCTTCCCCATGAGAGTGGTGAGACCCTGGAATGGGTTGCCCAGGGAGGTGGCTGAGGCCCCATCCCTGGGGGTCTTTAAGGCCAGGCTGGAGGAGGCTCTGGGCAGCCTGATCTAGTGGGAGGTGTCCCTGCTCATGGCAGAGGGGTTGGAACTGGGGGCTCCTTGTGGTCCCTTCCAACCCTGACAGATTCTGATCTGTTTTGGCAGAGGACTTTGGAGCCCTGGTGGCTCGGTGGTTGGACCTGATGATCTTGGAGGTCCCTTCCAACCTAAAGGATTCTCTGATTCTATGATTCTATGCCACTTGAACACTGCTTCAATAGAGGCTGAAAGGCATGTTTTACACCTACAGTTTGGTACTTGCTGCGCTAGGTAGTCAAAGCACACATTTTAATGAGATGAATATTTTTCAGTGTTTTTACCTCTTTTTTTTCTTTTTTTTTCAAATAAATCTTCTACTCGTTTAATTATCAGTGGCCTGCATGGAAAATATCAGTCTTCCAGAAAACAAAAGCTGTTGGTGGCTTCCATGGAAAATGGGAGAGTTATGAAATTGTATATAGTTATCAATGTCATAGAGAATTCTCTGTCATTTTTCAGGTGGTTAACAACAGAGGCAGTTCTTCGATTACACAAAAGCCAAAACAAAATAATTAAAAGAATGAATTCAAATCTCTCTAACCGAGGCAACTAACCTGTGCCAAAATCATAATGTTATAGAGGTGCATTCCTCCTAAATAAATGCCTGTGGGCAAGGTAAAGAAGAAAATACATTTGAAAGAGTAGAGAAGACTTTGTCTTCTTAGGGTTTAATTTAATTAATTGATTCATTAATCCCAGCTGAAAACACATCACTGGGCGTTGGGGTGAAATTTGGACGTGATTAAAAGACACTACGTTCATGTGCAAGGAAAAATTACCAAATCCAAAACATGCCAAATGTTAAGATCTTTTTCTTAGGTAGGGAAGATGACTTTGTCATCAGAAACAGTTTATGGGTGTGCTGTTGCTGACATCATAGTTATGACAAAGTTGCAGCATAGGGGATAAAAAACTCTTGGACCCAGACAGAGAAGAGTAAAGAGGTAACAGAGCTTCTCCCATACAAAGAATGGCTGGGGGGACACTGAGGAAAGATTCAGGACCAGCTTGTTCCTAGGCATACCCATACTGTAAACCATAGCTCAGCAATTGCAGTGACATTTTCTCTAGCAGATAATTCTTGTATGGGAGGCACAGTTATCCTTCAACTACCTCGTTTCATCATGCTGCCCTAAGAATGATAACAAACATGGCAAAGATTAAGGGTTTTCAAACTCCTGTTCATTAGTACTTGACAACCTTTCTATGTAGAGAATGGAGATACACGGATTTTATTGTCATTTGGATCATACTTCCCTGAGGAAGAGATACAAAAATTAAGTCCATTTGCCCAATTTTGCAGGGCAGAACCTTTTGGACATGATTTGTATCACTGGATTCCCAATTAGGCACAGAACAATTGATGCACATTTATTCTGAAAAGGGATATTACTTAGAAAATTAACAGCTATGTGTATTCAATGGGTCATTAAATGTAAAAGTGTTTGAATTTCGAGTTATTATTACAGTGAATTGTGTCATAAAATTATGTGGAAATTTGTCTAGCTCTTTAAACCAAACAACAACCATAAGAAAAAATCTAGGTTGTATAGGTCTAGATTTAAATTTATTTTCCTCAGGTTTTCCCCTGCCTAGAACCAAACTTCACTTTGGAGATGTCTGTAGAAATTTTCTGCAGTACTAATTCAGTGAATTCTCAGAAGGTACTATCTGTTGGATAACATTACTGAAATAAGTAGGGAGTGCATTACAGCTGGAGTGTAAAATATGAACTAGGAGCTGTTTGACACCTCTAAGACTTGAATGAATTCATTCACTGTGGCCACCAGCACTCTGGGAAGGTGTTCATCTTATATGTTCTTGGAGCTCAGCAAAGAAATCTGCAGGAATTGACTATAATAAGAAGGTCTCTGGTAAGTGGCAAGCTCATTAAATTTTGGTTTAAAGCAGGATTAAACCCTCTGTAGTGCTAAGTTCTCAAGCTGCTGATTACACTCTCTAAATTATTGAGCTGTTGAAAGTAACAAAATAGAGAAACATATTATTCAGACCTAAAGAGTACTTTGGACACAGGTAAGGAACTCATGTCACCTTGGAGAAAAAAACAAACAAAAAAAACCCAAACAATCAAAGAAATCAAATTTTGCTAAGAAGCCACCTTTACTTCCATCTAAATCATCAGGTAACACCAAAGCCAAGAATGGGTATATAAGTGCTCCATGTCTTCCTTAAGCTCACCATCAGAGAGTAGAGATGGCCTCAAACTACGGTAGCCTTAGATCTATGTCCAAAGTGTATAGATGTGGCCATGTTTCCAGTGCTCTTTCATTAGTTTTTACTTTTCACTGCTCCATTCATCATTTCTCTGTCTTTTTTAATACTCTACTCTTGTCAATACCTCTTGTATGTGTCCTCTACTCTTGATTGCCCTTGATTCGTCAAAGAGGATAACGTGATAGAAATGTATCCGCTGTCCTCTACTCTTGATTGCCCTTGATTCAGGATAACGTGATAGAAATGTATCCGCGCACAAAGAGGCAGCAAAGATGCTCACAGGAATATTAGGAACCAGCAGTCAGTCTCGTGGATAAAGAAGCTTGCCCTTGATTCAGGATAACGTGATAGAAATGTATCCGCTCACAAAGAGGCAGCAAAGATGCTCACAGCAGATAAAGAAGCTGTGATCAGGAACTTTTTCAGTTCCGTAGAACAACATTAAATGTGACTAAGTAGAATGCATTCAGCCTGTGTTTTGAGAACTAGCCCATTTTCTGCATATCATTTAGATGATAGTAAAACACTGTCTTATATTTGCACAGAGGGTTGCTCGGTTGTGATGAATCTCTTAGTTGACTCATCTAGGTGGGAACTACTGCTTCAGTTTTTCAGGCCAATCCAGGAGAGTAGGCCCTTATCCCTATGATGTAAATACCAATGAATGTATGCATGAATATAAATATAAGAGTAACTGCATTGAAAAATCACTGCCTTTGCTTTTGATGAGAATGAGAAGCAGCTACAGTACATGGAAACTTTTCTTCTTGCCTGAACATAGTAAAGAAACTGTAAATATGTTTACAGAACCAAGATGACACCATTTAGATGAGAGGTACTACCAAAGATAAGGTAGTCTATTGTTGTGTGTTTTTTTAAGTTTTCCCACTTGTCTGAAGCCTCATTAAATATATTTGGGTCTTTCTTCTAATGATGGCAATTTTTAAGTTACCTCATGTTTTCCATGGTATACCTAAAAGAAAAGACAAATTCTGCCCCCTACATGAAGTATCCAAACCCTTGCCATGCATATTACTTTCCTTCAAAATATTGTCTGTTCCTTTAAAATGCTCTTTGAAGTGTGGCTTTAATCAAAATAATAATACTTTATTATATAAACATTTGTAAAAGATTTTACAAGTTCTTTTATCCTTAATGAAACTTAGAGGAATAATTTTATACTGAATTATTGAAAGACACTCATGGGCCAGCAGCAAAAAAATCTTTTAATAGCCAAAGACATATGAATTACAAATACTGGCAAACCCTTGACTATAGCATTGCAAGTGGTGACATTCTAATATGACACTAATCAGCCTACCTTTCTTCAGAAAATAATGTTCTGCAAATGAAATATAATAAACGAGAAGCCCACTTCAACATAAGTCAATAAACTAATAAGCTTGTTAAAAGAAAATAATTACTTGGCTGCAGCCTTTGAAGAGCATCTATTTATTTTGAAATCCTCTGAAATACAAGAACAGAAAAAGGAATAAATCTTAGCACAGGAATAAGCCTTCCCTCTTGGATTTCATGATAAATTAATGATTAGCAGGCTGCTTATTTATGAGCCTAAACAGCTGAGTGTTTAGAAATGAAGAGAAGAAAATTATACAGCCTCATCTCTTTCCTCTGAACTTCTGTAATAAATACAGGTTTTCTAGATATATTCATATGCTACATGAAAAAGAATCTTGCTATCAAATTTAAATTTCCATCTTTCCTGATAACTATACTTCTGGTTGCATCAGCAAATTTGGCTTTCATATTTGGGCTGTAGGTCTCATGAGTCTAAACCAGAGGCTAGCTGTTTTCCCTTGGTTTAATGGGGAGAGAAACATACTTTGGGAAAAACATGCTACAATTGTCCAAAATTTTAACAAGCAAATGTGTTACAGCAGGACTGATCACATGACTGCTCATTCCATGGAGGGTTAATAGCTTTTTTTTGTAGATCTTCTGCTTATCAATAAATTTATCAATAACATGGGCTGAAATTTCAGCATCAATTTTGATTTTAAATCCCACAGACACAAATTTAATCTTGCAAAGAAAAACTGTTACAGAGCAAGAAATTTTCTGAACAAAAATAATGAAGCCAGATTTCTAATGAATTTGTGCTTGTTGATTGTTTGTGATGCATCATAAATTACTCTCCCTTAGACATCAGAGAATGCAGGTTAGGAGGAGGAGTAAGAGAGAGAACTTTGCCTGGGGAATAGATTCTGTGGTATCTGTTTGATAAGCACGAACTCCTGCTCAATCTTATTTCCAGAGCTGTCTCAGCAGTTCTCACCTTTGTGTATTCTCAAGGTATATAGGGATGAACTCATGGTCCATTCTTTATCTGAGAGGGAACCAAAGTAGATTTTCCCCTTCCTGTCTTTCTTCTCTTTCCATCTGAAGAAATTCTGCATTTGTGATATCTTATCTCATGTGTGTCACACTGTCACTTTTATTTGTTTTGCATTACTTGACATTAGCTTGTTCTGTATATCACTGTCATTACAAAGGTGTAATCAAATTTGCATTGTATTACTATGGGGATTAAAAAAAGAAAAGAGAAAGAGGATATACCTCATGACCTCATTCAAGCAAAGTGGAATCTAAGTAAACAAAATTTATTACTTGTGCTGTTTTCAGACCCAAAGGCAATGTTGTTTCCTTACAGAATTTCTGAGGTCATATTGACACTCGAATCACTTTAGGATGACCTTTTATCAAGATCCAGAAAAAGAAAAATCTGTGACAGAATGATAGCTTCTCACTAGACTGAAGAATTTCAGTTTTGAGATATTCAATAAGAATGTAAGTACGAGAAACTATCAATTGTCACAGGCAAATTTTAGTAAAGAAATGGAAACCTAATAGGAACACAATATTCAAGTCACATATCTGAGACTCCAAATCCAGAAGCCTACTCACCCTTGCTTAGCTCTAGTCAACATAGATTAATAGATGCTTCTAGCAGTCTTTTAACATACCTGAAATGTGAACTACCCTCAAGGAAAACAAATTTCTATATCACTTGACTGTAGATACATATATACCAACTTTACCATCTCACTTAGGCTCTTAAATGAAAGGAAATCCAGACAGAAACTGTTCTATAATTGATGATAACACTGTAGTGTACCTAAATGTCTAAATTGTTTAGCATACTATTGCTGGACAGAATATTGCAGAGTGGTTTACTGTCCACCTGTGAAGTGGTAACTTTTGTGCCATTACTGTATATACTTACAGACACCAGACTTTTACTTCATAGGCTAGACACTAGAACAACATTTTGGAAAAGTTCTACACCACTAGACTGACTGCTTTCTTCAGAAGAATAGATGAAAAGCTTATGTAGATATTTAGGTCTTTATTCTTGCGTGCTGTGAGCTTTTTTCCAAGCTCCAGAAAGCAAAACTCTATAGAGGGCAGGCAGTTCATCAGGTGTGGTTTATATTAATCTTAATTTTAATTTCTAAAATGGTTGAGCAGTGATGTGTGATCCTCAAATCACTAATGGATTTGATTGTATCTAGAACAGCAAAAAAAGAGCTACTGATCACGCCCTATTCAGAAAAGGAAATCAATGCAACAAACTTGTAAAAGATGTTCTACTTATGGCAGAGGATGAAAAAGCAACTGAGTACCCTGTTTCTTAATTAAAATTACTCTCTCCATCATCCATAACCCCATGTTATGAAAGAAATATCACTCCTTCTCCATTTACAGCCACAGTCTTCTGTGGAAAATATTTCCTAAGTGTGCAAGAAGCAAGGAAAAATATCCCTCTCTTAAAGAGAAAATTTCAGACTAAAGAGGGAGAAAAGATTCTGCTCTTCTGGAAGAGGATGATTTCCTCAATTTTTCTTCTATCATCTCAAAAGCTGCAGCCAGACAATAATAGCTGCTTCAGATCATGTTTTCTACTCAATATGGAAGAGAAGTGAAGTCTGGTCTTCTAAATTAATTGAAAAAGATTAATTTAGAGCTGCAGGACATTGATTTTCTCCATGTAGGTTGTTTCTTCTCCATTTATCATACCTAAATATTTTTCATTTGGCATTTTTACTTTCCTGTGGGAAGAAAAGTGAAGTGACCACGATCAGAGTTCTCCCTTAAACCAAAGTAGTAGGAAAAGCAGTAGCCTAATAATTCTTTCAGGCCTAAGCAGTTCATACCATTGGGTCTGTGTGCTCAGTGGTTGGCAGAGTCAGTGAAAATGAAGAAAAATTTTCTATGAAAGTTAAGTAATGTAAGTAAATATAGACCACTTTGTCTTCTGGAGACTGTAAGTTAAATAAAGCAGCTATTGTGCTATGTCAAGAAAGACAGCAGTTTCATATTTATAGGCTGAGTAAATAGCAGAGTGCACTTAGGGCTCTCAAGTATAACAAATTGGGTCCTAATGCCCATATCCCAGTTTGTGATTGAAAACTCTATACCACTTTTTTATGGCAACCATTTTAGGCTGACAGTGAAAGATGATAATTTATCACCTGGCTAGGTATAAAAAACCCACATCAGATAAGATGTGCTTAACCAGAGCAGCTCTGTTCTAAGGCTCAGAATTTTGCAGGTTTTTAAGAATTTAAACAGGCAGATAAGACACCAACCCCTCTATGAACATCCCAAAACCCAAATCATCCAGCTTCTAAAGTTACCAATATTCTGTCTATCAAGATCTTTAAAGCAGATTGAACACTGACATTATCCTACGACCTAGATTAATTTAGGGACCCTGAAACCAAACTATTAAGCAGAGAAGACTATGTGGCACATGGGGCTAGGTTCTAAAACAGATACTTTTCAGATCTGGCAGGAGAAAGTTTAAAAGCAGGCACTATTATGCAGCCAGGCAACATGATGAACACTATATATAGGATAAGAGTGAGAAAGTTACTAAGCTTGCACAGGAGAAGATGGAAAATAATTATGGTCTTAGAAAATTAGCTGTATGTGGAATTCTAATGTTCCTAAAAGATAAATTTAAACTTGTTGTCAGCCCAGAATGGTTAATTACTGTTATGGCTGGTCTCATTCAACACAAGAAGGACATGGACGTATCGGAACAGATCCAGAGGAGGGCCACAAAGATAATCAGAGATCTAGAACACCTCTGCTATAAGGGCTCAGTGAGATAGTTGGGGTTGCACAGCCTGGAGAAGGCTCTGGGGAGACCTTACTGCAGCCTTCCAGTATCTGAAGGGGTCCTACAAGAAAACTAGGGAGGGACATTTTACAAGGGCATGTAATGGTAGGATGAGGGGTAATGGGTTCAAAGTGCAAGAGGGTAGTTTTAGATTAGATGTAAGGAAGAAGCTCTGCACTCTGAGGGTGGAGAGGCACTGGAACAGGTTGCCCAGGGAAGTTGTGGATGCTCCATCACTGGAGGTGTTCAAGACCAGATTGGATGGGGCCTTCTGCAACCTTCTCTAGTGGGACATATCCTTGCCCATGAAACTAGACGATCTTTAATGTCCCTTCCAACCCAAACCATTCTATCATTCTCTGGTTCAGTGATTTATCCTAAACGTATATTACCATGGTCATATTTCTTTACATCAGTATGCTGAAATGAGATGTATACAGAGCCTTACTATGTTGCCATTGTAATGACAAGAGATACCTTATACAAATTTTTGGCATTTATCTAGATCTGGGTATCAACACAAGCTGTTTAGTCCCAAGTGCATTCCCCAGCCTATCAATGAGTAATAACGTATGTCAGTGTAACATTCCAGACCTACAGAGTCCCTGAGTGGAAGAAATGTCTCTCAGGTAACAATGATCAGGACAGAGAAGTGGAAGGCAGTAGGGACCTCAGCAAAATTCTCAAGATTTCTAGGAAGTCTGATGCCAAGGGTTGTTTGGCTCATGTGTTTCAAGGAAAGAAAAGGCAGAACAAACTGCAAAAGAGCATTAACATGCATGAGTTGTTAGCACATCCAGAAATATATTTAGGTGTCTGTGATGGAATCTGATGCCAAGGGTTGTTTGGCTCATGTGTTTCAAGGAAAGAAAAGGCAGAACAAACTGCAAAAGAACATTAACATGCATGAGTTGTTAGGCACATGAGCGCATCCAGAAATATATTTAGGTGTCTATGATGGAATTTAGGCATCTGAAGCTGGGATTCATCTGCCCTTACTTAGTATTTGAACTTCTAAATTAAAACTCCATTAGCTGATGACAGAAAAAATAGGCAATTCAAAGGGCAATTCCTCTGAAGCACCTATTTTCCCACATAAAGGATAGTGCTATCATATTCAATATCTCTAAAAGAATCTGATGTAAATAGTTTCCTGATAAAAACTCCCTGTGGATAAAGAAAAAAAGGTACAGAGTTGTTCTCCTATAGTTCTGATATTCATTTTAATAATGTTTTAGTATGTGAAGTATGTTGGTTTATTTTTCTTTTCCCTTTATTTTAACAAAAGTGTAAGGTTATCTTAAATACGGTTCTTAGTACAATATGAGTAAGGCATGGAGAGAGCCAGCAATATTATGAACAGAAAACATGAGCTTTTAAAAGTGAATAAGGCTCTATATGCATCCTGTGTCTATTGATTTTACCTTACCAAGAATAAAGATGTGAGTCACAATTCTGCCACACTAACAAAACAGTTCTGTTGAGAATTCTAAATGGGTCCAGTGAAGTATCAACAAACATGCAAAATTAATTTACTGAGAATAAGCAGATATAGAGTAACAATTTTTGTTCATAAAGTTTTACATTTGAAGGAAAATAGTATAAAATTAACATTTTTTGGTAATAGCTTAAAAAAAAAAAAAACATTGAATCTTTAAAAATTACTGTTGGGTAACATTACTGTTGGTTTATGAGAACATCACAAATTCAGGCTTCCTCTGTTATCTGGACGTGATCCAATACTATGTTGTGCTGATCTTTACAGATCTCAGTAAATTTTCTGGCATTTTATTCTTATACAGATACATGAATTACTATCGTAAGAGCTTTTCAACAAATATCTCTGTTCTTCCAACTGGTTACAAAGCTGATGCATCATATATAACCCAGGCAAAATTATCTCTCAAGTTCTAATTAATTTCCTTTTCTCATGTAACTATGTTCCTTCTTTTCTCATGGAGCATCTGTTATGAGGAAAGGCTGAGAGACCTGGTTCTGTTTAGTCTGGAGAAGAGAAGACTGAGAGGAAATCTTATCAATACTTATGAATATCTAAATGGCAGGTGTCAAGAGGATGGGGCCAGACTCTTCAGTGGTGCCCAGTGGTATGACAAGTGGCAACAGACACAAACTGGAACACAGGTTGTTCCACCTAAACATAAGGAAAAACTTATTTTCTTTGAGGCTAACAGAGCACTAGAATAAGCTGACCAGAGAGGTTGTGGAGTCTCCTTCTCTGGAGTTTGTTCCTGTGGAACTTGATTTAGGTGACCCTGCTTTATCAGAGGGGTTGAATCACGTAACCTCCAGAGGCCCCTTCCAACCCCTATCATTGTGTGACTCTGTGATTCTGTAATTTTTAAAAGGAAAAATGTACTATTAAATTTGCTCATCCAGAGAAAAAATACAATATTATCCATCAGAGGTAACACCTACAATTGTTCCATATCCCTGATACTTTTTTATCGTATTAATGTTAATTTCATATGAAAAAAAACCACTGGTGGTTTTGCTTCTCACATGTTTCCCTGGAACTGGAAAAACACCTTCCACGTTGTAATCCAGCAATACACCATTTGAAAAATCAGCTTATTTCTAACCCCATTGTGAATTATAGAACTCCTTATTCAAAGTATGGATCTTCCTTTCATTGCCTCTCTATGCTGTGATAGAAATCCCTATTAAAAAAGGAAGCTCCAAAAGAGATTTTTAAACAGATAATTAAACACAAGGGGCCATGCTTACTATTGTGTTACTTCACTTTTCCATTGATGTATTTCCATTGCAAATCAGTGCAACTACTCTAGTATAAGAGAATAGTGTAGTTATTAAGGACCAATTTTTTAGAGTTTTGTCTATTTCGATATATGTAGATTGGAGGCTTTTGAGTGTCAATTGAAATTGATTAAAATGATTGAGATTATGGCCTTTGCAGAATAACATCTAACAGGTAAGGGCATTCTTAATGAAGAGATTTAAAACATTCTAAATAACATTTACTTTAAAAAATAATGTGTCACAAAATGCAGCACTTCCTAACACACCAACCAGAGCAATCTCCACTCAGGTATTTTAGTATCAGTCTTACTGAAGCACTGTCAGTAGAGATAGGATTTTAGCTTTTTAAGTGGTGTAAATGTACAGGAGGGTAATGTTTTCTGCCCTCTGGTAACTTTAGGGTGTTAAACATTTGTGGTTTTCCAGAAGAGAATGAAGAGAGAACTTGTCAAATATGCTTAGCAAAAGTGAGAATGTCTCATGCCATTAATCCCTGCTCGGAAAGGTCAGGCCAGCAGTTCTTCTGCTTGCTCACTTATCACACACATACACACACACATACACTTTGGAAGTGACTAGGAAACTTTGACCTCAGTAATCTTCTGGCTGAAGATTTAATTTGAAGTTATATACCTTCATGAAAATTTAGACTTCAAAAAAACAGTAAACTTTAGCAAAAATTTTCTTTCACAGAAATATTTCAGCCAGCTTCCTGGACAGTAATAGTGTTGATTTGCTCATACAAATTATTGGGAGCAATAACTTTCTTCTTCTTATTGTTATTATTATTGTTTAAAATCTGTTCTTATACACAAAGTATATCAGGTTAAATGATAAAAGAGACATTTTAATTCGATCATTCATCAAATCTATGATACCTCCTCACAAAAACAATTTGTCTTTGGCCTGCAATACTGACTGGCAAGCTCCCAGCTTTACAGCACCTGTTTCATAGCCCACAGTGAAGATTTTATAAATACCTTACAGTCATCTTGTGAAATCATTCATTTCATGATATGACTGAATGTCGTTCCTGGAATTATAGACATTCTATTACACTATTTAACTGTTCCACTGAGTCATTATATGAAATGCCTTAAAGTGTCAGGCATTTCATGAAATGGCTGCTGTCAGTGCTTTAGTCATTTTATGAAACTTAGCATTATGACATTCTATTCACTACTGCTGTGAAAAATCAATTTTTTCCATGGGAAACAATGTCCTTTCAGAGTCCCACTGATATAAATAAGCAGACATATTTGTCATATACTCCTCACAACCCCTCAGCTGCTACAGGCCTCAGGCAGAGTGACTTTCCTGACTTTTCTCAGACAGATAGACCTCCTCCACATTTGTATTCCTGAGTGGTAAATTTCTCTGCATTTGTCACTTAGAGAATGAAGAAAAATAATGGGGATATTTTATTTTATTTTATTTTATTGTTTCATTTCATTTCATTCCATTGCTAACCCATTCCCAAGTCTGCATTCAGACTTACTTAGTAAGGTATAGCACTAATGAGATAGAGAGTAGAAAGTAGAGATAATAGAGACACTCACTTCCCTGTAAGTGACTGAGGTAGAAAGGGTTCACAGAAAAGTTTAGTGTCATAAAAGACATAGGTGAAAAAGTTCTGAAAGGGACTGGTTTGAAAAGTAAAATCTGTCCTGGGAAATATTGTCGGAATTAATTGAGTTTGAGTCCCAAGCAGCTTCTTCAGGAGAGGAAATTATTAACAATGATCTTCTTTCACTGTTTTGGAGCTCTACTGCTGGAGACCAGTGTTTTGTAGATGCTGTGGAGGCTGAAGGAAATGTAAAATGAATGCAAATGTTACAAAGCCAAACTTAATAGCTGATGTGAAAGCCAAACTGAATAGCTGATGCCCTAGTTCTGAAAACAAGTAGTTATTCAGTGTTACCATATGGCTGTAGAGTGAAATATGAAAGACTTAATGATTTTAGAAATAAATTAATTATGGAAATACTTTAAAATATTCTTTTAGGTTAATAATCATAATTAATCAAGGATTGAGTATTTCCTCTAGTTGCATACAATGCCTAATACTGTTATTCATTGTACAAATCACTCCACAAACTAAGCAACAGCACAAAAACAACAGTCATAATCTTGAAGAGGAATTGATTGTTCTGGCTTGTTTGTTTGTTTGTTTTCCATGATATACCTTGTCACATTGAAGATTCTTGGATACTTATGATTTTCTCCATTTCCACATGCAGCTGGATCTGGGAACTTTCCAGTTATCCCATGGGTGAAAAATAGAAAATAAGAGAGCAGGCATGAACTAGTTAATCAAGAAATGAGGATTAATAAAAATAGGGGGAAAAAAAAAAACACAACAGAAAACAAACAAACAGACAAAACAAACAAACAAAAAAAAACAGCTGGATCTTAAATTCTACTAAGTGATGAGAAATAACAGACTTCTTACCAACAGATAATGGAATAATCTACATGTTCAGTTAAGATACTTGTGAAGGACTCTTAAAAAAAAAAAGAATTCTAGCTTTCATTAACTATTTAATAATTTTCTGTGTGTATACTGAATAAAGGCACTCCCACTGAAGCCAGCTTAGTTGCTTATAAAAATCTCTTCTCATAATCCTGCTGCTAATGGTTGCCTTTGTTCATTCACAGTATAAAGAAATTAACATGAGGTGAACAGATTTGCACAGTAGGAAATGTTTGTAAGCAGACACCATTTTATAGTTGTTTGACGAATTTGTGGACATTTGCAGAAAACACCAGGCATGACTTTTAATACTGTTAGTTGATGTGCTTTGCACTGAATTGCTCTGCTGTGAGCAAGTTAGCTGAAGACCCAGCTCTGAAATTTTTATAATTGCAGCATTCCATTGCAGCCAATAATGTTTCCTGCTCTAGCATGGTTAAAAGGGATCTTTAAAAAAATTAGAATTTTCTAGAATTCCAGTTTTCTTTGTCTTTCTATCTATATTCATCACACTGCAAAAATTTGTTACCAAAGGTAAGCTTTATTTCCACAGTCTTTACTCAGTTGGATTAGGTTAGAAATCTCACTGGTTATATTAAAGGAACAGAAATAGCAGACAGCACAGGACTTGCCTCTACAGCTCTTAGATTTCATCAGGTTCTTGTATCACATTCATCACTATATATTTGAATATCTTCCAAATAGGCATGGAAAGGGCAATGTCCTATCATTTAATTTCAGCTATTTAAAACCATCTATTTATATGACTTTTTTTGTTTCTTGTTTGTGTTGGAAAGTTATCCTGGAGTCCTAAGCAAGTCCTTGAGGAAGTTGCTTGCCTTGCACTGACTCTGTTAGGGTCTAAAGATTGTTTGATGGCTCTGTATTAGCTATCTGTTCAACAGTTTTCCCATATTTCATTCACTTCCTCTAGAAGGAATACAGAATCTGGGAAAAGCCATGAACAAAGTTCTCTTCTGCTGTATTACATGTCAAAAAATATAATAATTGATGAAAATTCCTGAGAGTGTCACCAGTACTCAGCAGCCCACGGTGGTTGTATAGGTGAAGTAGAGTAGCAGCCATATTCTTAAAACTGCTTTTTCTTTTACCCTTGAGTTTTAGCAACTGGCTGCAAGTCTGAAGTGTAATGTAAGTATGCAAACAGATTGCATTGTAAATAGTAAGCACATTTGATCTCACCAAAAACTTTGTGTGCTACAAATGTCAGGAGCAGGCACGCTGCCTCCATCTCAGCCACATTTCCTCCTCCTTTCTCAAAACAGAATGTGATCTAAGAATCTTGGTTAAACATTAAGATTACCATGTTTGAGTGATTCAAATAATTTTATGTTATCATTGGGACTGCCAAGAATAATCTAGAGAGTATCCATGTTCATAGTATACTGGCAAACATATTAAATAATGTGCATTTTTTAAAATGTCATGTTAGTATATGTTACTACCTTTTCCTGCATGTATTCATGTAGTCAAATAGTGCAGACCTTGAGGAAGACGAATGGAACCTGCATTTTCAACCCTGTCCAAATAGGATAATAAAACTAAGTCTAGTACTTTATTATGGTACTTCCAGCACAAATACCTTTTTATGTAACAATTGCAAAGGCATAACACTATTCATTATGAGTGCAGCACTCAAACGTTAAGTGAAATTGAATTTTTTTCTGTTAAGACTTGGTAATGAGCGTCTGGGTAGAAATTATTTTGAAAGCAACAGTTAAAAAGAGAGAGAAATCTGTTCTCTTTTATTTTACTCAATAGGTACACAATTCCTCCTACAATGAAAGCAGGTTGGATCTCTAAAGCATATAAGATTGAATTCCGTTCCTTAATGTTCCTACACAAATGGAATTAAGCAGATTTCTCTAGAGGAAGAAATCAGCCACCATTGTGCTTCATGGATAAATTAAACAGAAGAGCAGTATGTCTGAGGAGAAAAAAAAAAGTCTTAAAATTTCCACAGTACAATTCCTAACATTTCCTAGCATTGCATTTATGCTCAGTAGCAAAGCTTCAGTCTTGCTCAATTGTAACAAAGAGTAGAACTTTACTCTGCTCGATTTTCTCAGAGAATGGGCCCCTGAACAAAATAATGCTGTAAGTGAACAGATAAAAGTGAGCTACTAATTTTACAAATGATCCTCTGGTACTGCCAAGTACTTCAGAAAGTTGGCATGGGCCTACTAGGAGGAAATATCCCTCTGTGCAATAGTTCCTGAAGAATTCCAGCTCATGTAGAACAAAGAGAAGTCTGAACATGTCATGAAGTGGTTTCAAGCACAAAGGGCCAGATTTAAGGCTACATAGATACACTAGAGATACATCTGGCTCAGAGTTTTTGGACTATGAATTAGTAATTTCTACTACGAGAGCTGGGCATAAAAAGCATCTGGTTGTTTTGGAAAGAGGAAATAAGAAGTGCCCCAGAAGACAGTAGTGAAAAAAGCTTTTGCTCTTAGCAGCTTTGTGTTAGCTGAGCAAATTTGTTTTAGGGTTCCAGCCACAAAAACTGTATGTTGGTAAATCAAAGTGGCTGAAATAGAACGTATGAATTGCGCATCTGCTGCCCACCCATTTTTTCTCTTCTTTGGAAAGACAGCTTTCCCAGGACACTACAACATCTATTTGGTGTCACAAAAATCTCATTAAATACATAGTATAAGGCACAGTTTGCAAACTGAGTGATCAAAGGACTAGCTAGGAGAAAACCACGATATCTGAAGGGAGTGTATATCCGAAGGGAGTGCAGAAGACACGGAAACATTCAAACTGAAGCTTTGGGCAGCAAGAAAAAAGTAAAAGCCCAGCAACTGCATGAAGATGAGGAAGAAAGATCAGAGACTACAAACAATAGGAATAAGTGGGGTAATTTGACAAAGCTCTGTAGAAGTGCTTTGATGTTTTCTTTCAAAAAAACTCGTAACTATTCTATGTCCTGCATCTATAAACACACAGAGAGCACTTCATTTCTTGCTCAGCCCACTACTTTGATCCACACTTGCTGCTTCGTGAGTCATTTCTTCCAAGGATCTGTTTTTTCCTAGTTATTTTCTGCCTTGTTTGTCCTCTACAGAGGACTATTCATCTTCTCCACCTTTTATGTTCTCTTTTTCCAGGAGGGAGGAGGCAATCACAAGGTGTGACTTCCATTCATCCCAAATGTCTTAGGCCATTGGGAAATGTTACTTCCTTACCTTAGGAGCACAGTCAAAGGTCATCAGGAGTCAGTCCTCTGACTCTCATTTGGTGTTATTTTACCTCTCTTTCTTCAGTTGCTTGGATGAATTGATTGTTCTGCCCATCAGCTGCCAATCAGCTATACACAGGAAAAAGGAAGGATATTTGAATGACTGTTTACAGATATGTTTTGTGAGCTAAGAATGATTCATTTCTGTTTGTCATCTCACCAGAAGAGTGAGTGCTGAAACAGAAGACAAATCCTCTTTTTTGCTGCTTACCAATGACACTATTAAAAAAATAAATCAGAGATTCAATGAAAACATGGCTACTATAAGCCTTCTCAAGATTTCTCAGGTATCCAACATTCAGGCACAGAGAAAAGAGCCTGAAAATAGTTAAATTTTAGAATAAAACAATGTATCCACAGAAGGAAAAAAGCTTTGTGTTGTGATGTTTTCCCAACATTAGTTCTTCACAAGGCCTTTTCGTCTTGTACTTGTTCTAGCTGGAAGAGAAAAGAGAGTAAGGGAGATGCCATGGGAAGAATATATAAAAAAAAAAGGATAAATTCTGCTGATTTTTGAATAACGACTTAGCTTTGTAGGACTTGTCTGTCACGTATTGTGAAGGAAAATCATGAATAAATGAACAAATAAAATGAAAGAAAATAAATAGATATGGCAAATTTTTTGGTCAGAGAGTCCTTCTGAGTTATCTCCTCAATTTAATCCCTACTCAACCCCCATTTTGAAGACTTGGGTGAATCAGAGGCTGTGTGATTGACCCTATCTGGCAGAATTTCACTTCTTTATTAATGCCTTCCTTGTGAGACTTTTTTAATTGATACTTAGAAATGAATCAATAAAAGAACATGAGAGAGGGTTTTGATCAGCAGTCTTTGACATTAATCAGGGCAGAGTCAGTGAGGCATTGCTCATTAACAAGGCTGATCTTTCAGTACTTCTACAGCATTCTCTCCATTCCTCTTTTCATTCATTCAAAAAGCATGTAGCAGGTTCAGGTACTAACATAGCTTAGAAATGTCAAATGGTACTTGTCAAATACATCAAAATCAAGAAGTATTTTTTACTGTGATTTCAGTCAGGAAAGCTAATTTTCAGAAAGCAAGATAGTTATGGCTGACTCAAGTGATGAAGGCATAAATAACATTATGTAGAATTGTGAAGGCAGAAGGATGTCAGAAACAATACATCAAATTGCATTCCAACCCTTAATTTAGGTCTAGCTCAACTAAGGAATTAGAAGGAAGTTAATGCTTTTAATACCTCTCTGCTGATCACCAGGAGAGAGTAATCCCCATTCTTCCACAGACTCTGAGCAGATTAGTCCCAAGAAAGGACTAACAGATAATAATTTATGGAATTCTCTATAACCAAAATGTAAAATTTCGCTGCAATATATCTGTTTAATACTGATAACTTGTGTATCACTAAAGCAGACCTTCCAGGAAAGTTCACTCGTGTAAAGAAGTGTTTCATCCTCTATTTTCAGGCTTGAGCTAATGAGAGCAGCAAGAACAAAATTTCAGCCACACTTTTGCTATATAGCTTTCATGATTGTGGCCATGTTATGTGGTCATTATTGTGTCTTTCAATTATATGGCCATTATATGGCACTGCCAGAGAAATGTAAATTGATCTTAAATTTATAGTTTTGGCAGAAAAAAAAGATATTTATTTCAATAATTTATTGGCCTGGTCATTTTACAAATTTAGGTGTACTAAGTCCAGAATTTAAATGCAGTCTTAATTCCCTGCTAGCTGCATACTTTCTTAAGCACCAATTACACTACAAAGTAAGACAGTCTTGCAGTGGCTGCAGCTGATACTGGAGGCCAGTTTGGCCAATCTGACAGTATCAGGATCAAGGAAAGGGTCTCTGAGCAATCTTTGCCTCCAGTTACAGTTGTACCAAGGCTGTGAGGCTCTAGACATTTCGTGTTCCTAAATTGCTGGGATGAATATGCTTTAAGGAATAGACTACACAATTGAGTAGATTGAAGAGACAATTGAATAGACTACTACAAATTATATCATGCTTTTAAATTAATATTTAGAGAGAACTAATTCAGTTGCTACAACTCACAAATAGGAATTGATGGACACCTTATATGCAGAGTGGCATACTATTTATCTCCAAATAGCTGGTGGTCACCATTAGCTCCCTTCACTGTTATGCTAGTAATTCATTTGCTCCTAGGACAGAGACAGGACTTTCAACCCAAAGATCAGGTACAGGAGCATGGAGCAAGTCTGCAGCACTGCATAACACTGTGTCTGCCACCTTGGCTGAAGTCTTGTAGAGCTGCCTGGTTTCTACCATGAAAGCCAGTTCAAGGACTGGAAGCATGCCATTGCATCCCACTTAATGGAAGAGCATGCACTCTGTTGTGGAGGACAGTCACTTTTTTCCCCAGGAGAACAGATGTTTTAGAACACATTCCAGGCTCCAATTGACATTCTCAGGGCAGCTTTAAGTAAATTTGCAGGATCAGATTGAGAGTGAACTAAGCCAAGTATCATCCTGAACAACGGTTGAAGGCACTCTACAGGAAATCCTCAGTCTTAATATTTGTTCCTCTTACTGAATCACTTTTTATCCAAGAATTTGTTGGCATATAATGTGCATGCAGAGCCTGCAGCAGAGACTAGACAAAATTAATTTCTTCATAACTCATTACATTTTCCTGTTCTACACCAAATGACGTGATGTGAGGATCAACATTCTCAAAACTGAGGAGCTCTGATACTGCTGTGACAAGGCACCATAAATACTGTGAATAACCCTCCACTTCCTGCAATACCACTGATTTCTGAAAGAGTAAAATTAGTAACATTTAATGAATATAAATAACTTGCACTACATTGTTTGTCTAATTGTTAGAAGAATAATATTAACAGACGTTCAATGAGGAGCATTACCAATACTGTTATAGATGGGAATAGAAGCATCTTGATCAGAACAATCAGCTCACTGCTGTATGTGTTCTGAGTTCTCCTAGGTGTACCAGGGTGTTTGAGTTTTTGAATCTCTGGTTGAACTGAATGATATGTGAGAACTCCTCTACTCAGACAGCTTTCTATTAGCTCTACAACTGAGGAGACTCAAGAGTATAAATTAATCCTTTCAAAGTCAATTGTGACTTAGTCTCATTAAATCAGCTTAAGATCTTTCTGATTGAGATAATGGCATGACTGACTTAAACATTTTGCCATATACTTCTTTTCCTACCTCCTTCCTTTCTTTTTAAAAATCTGTTTGCTTTTGTCATCAGCTGTCAGAGATGCAAGGGTAGATAGGGACATCCTACACTTCTGATTTTTAAGAAGGGTACAAAGTGTTGATGTGTCCAAATGTATGGCATACTACTGTATAAACATTACCTGATCCTGAACTGTCTTTACCTGACTGGAAGGAGGAGAAACAGTGTGGATGAAAAGGTAAAGTAGAAAAGGTTGTGCAGCCTCTGGTGAATATCCAGTTTCTCCCCATTCCAGAAAGTTGCTGCTAATATTTCATAAGCATTCAGAGCTCTTAGTTTCCTAGGACAGTGACAGAACACAAATATTGGCATTTGTGTGAAGGCCAGTGCTAGCAGAACAAATTCTGCCACTGAGGCACGTGAAAGCAAGGAGTGCTACAGAGTTCATTTTTCCTTGAAAATGTCTCATATCTTGTAGATCTTCTTTACTTAATGATCTCTCTCACCAAGCAAGGTCATTTAGAGGAACATTACTGAAGTGCAGGAAATTCTGGGGCCTGTCCTGAGAGCTATTACTTCATCTGGGGTAGCTGCTACATAGAATAAAAATAGCATAAGGCTTTGGAAGCTTGAAGAATCAGAGAGGCACATTTACTTATATTGGTGACTACAGACAGATGCACTTGGATGAATCACTTAATTTAACTCAGTGAAACAGTCAGTCACCTCTCATCTGGTCCATATAGACTGAATATATTTATATCATTAAAAATTTCAGTAATATGCAAGTGAAAATGAGATTGGATTAAGCATTTTATCTTTCCTGATGCCTCACATAGATGGTCATTATTTGAGATATCCTGTGATCACATTATTATTGTCTAGTTTCAAGTCTTTCTGGTTGACTGTGGAATCTGCTTTTAAAGACCAGTTCCTTTTTACTTTTTTCCCCATTGTCCCTATAATTTCTCTAATTTGAAAATAAAACTAGATTTTTTCAGTGGACATACATAAAGCTTCCATATCTATATCTCCAGATCTTATTTTTAAGGAGAATCTATTTGCTTTCAAGTGCTTCTTGGTTCCAAGTACTCTAGGAGAAAGTTTTCTATATCACTTTATTGAAGGCTATATCTAACCAATTTTAATTCATTTCCAAATAATTCTACTTGAAAACCAGTTCAGTCTCAAAAATGAAATTAAAAAAAAAAAAATTTAAGCTAGTCAGGGATAATGATATATCTCTTGGAAAAACTGAAAAATTTAGACAATCAGTTCAGCTGGAATATCCTTCCCACTTTGACAGATAATCAGAAAAGCAAAAAGGTTTCAGAAGAAGCTACCTTAGTGTTTTAGCAAATGTTTGAATTAGTTATAGGCAATCATATCAAGCTAAAGAAGCTCATGCCAAGTTATTGTAAATGTAAGAAGCAACTGGTTTTTTTATAACGTTCATTTATATCTAGTGCTCATGAAGGTTTTCAGGTATCCTGATATTTGCTGGAACGACAACAAAGTCCAGGAGGTTCCTGCAGTGCACTGATAACTTTTTGACACAGGTGGTGGAGGAACCAACAAGGAGA
>NW_008622355.1:0-2026 GCF_000691845.1 Merops nubicus | reverse complement strand
AATGAACAGAGACATGAAGGTTGGGGGCATGAAGGTTGGGGGCAGCATTTGTTGCAGTGACCATGAGATGGTGGAGTTCAGGATCAAACGAGGAAGAAAGGGCAATAAGTATGATTGTAACCCTGGACTTCAAGAGAGTGAACTTTGACATCTTCAAAGAGCTACTTGGAGGAATCCCACAGGTTAGGACTCTAGAAGGTAGTGGGGCCCAAGAGAGCTAGCTAGCATTCAAGCACCACTTCCTGCATGGATGAGCAAGGTGCTTCTGGAAAAACTCAAATGGAAGAAAGAAGTTTACAGTATGTGGAAAAAGGGACTGGCCACTTGGGAGGAATATAATGTTGCCAGAGTATGTAGGGGTGCAATGAGGAAAGCTGAGGCCCTCTTGGAATTAAATCTGGTAGATAACATAAAAGACAACAGAAGGTCTTCTTCAAGTACATCAGCTGGAAAAGGAAAACCACAAAAAGTGTTGGCACGCTGCTTAATGAGGTGGGTGCCTTGGGAACACAGGATACAGAGTAGGCGGAGTTACTGAATGCCTTCTTTGCTTCAGTCTTTACTGCTAAGACCAGCTCTTCAGGAATTCGAGTCCTTGGAGGTAAAAGAAAAAGTCTGGAGGAAGGAAGACTCTCCATTGGTTGAGGAGGTTTGGGTTAGAAATCATTCAGGCAAGCTGGACACCCACAAATCTTCAGGCTCCGATGGCATACACCCATGAGTGCTGAGGCAGGTGGCTGATGTTCTTTCTAAGTCATGCTCCATCATCTTTGAAAGGTGCCTGGGGATTAGCAGAAAGCCAATGTCACTGCAGTCTTCCAAAAGGGCAAAGAAGGAGGACAGGCAAGTCAGCTTCACCTCCATCCCTGGAAAGCTGATGGAACAGCTCACTCTGGAGGTCATCTCTAAGCGTGTGGGGGAAAAGATTACCAGGAGGAGTCAGCATGGATTCACCAAGGAGAAATCATGCTTGACCAATCTGGTAGCCTTTCATGATGGTGTGACTGGCTGGGTAGATGAGGAGAGGTCAGTGGATGTTATCTACCTGAACTTCAGCAAGGCTTCTGACACTGTCTCACATAACATCCTCATATGTAAGCCTAGGAAGTGTGGGTTAGATGAGTCGACAGTGAGGTGGATTGAGAACTGGCTGAATGACAGGATTCAGAGGGCTTTGATCAGTGGCACATAGTCTAGCTGGAGGCCTGGAGCTAGTGGTGTTCCCCAGGGGTCATTACTGGGTCTGTCTTGTTCCACATAGTCATCAATGACTATCAATAGATGAAGGGATGCAGCGTACCCTTTAGCAAGTTTGCTGATACAAAACTGGTAGAGATGTGGCTGTGAAATGCTGGGGTTTGAACCCCAAGCCCCAAATTAAGGTTGACATATGGGTGATTCCCACAGCCCTTCATCCAGAGGTGCTGAGTTTGCCTTAGAGCTTCCCCCCAGGGTGCGGCCGGCCCTGCAGGGAGAGCCAGAAGGGAAATGAGCCCCAGGGGTCCCGCAGGGAGCTGACAAAGGTCAGGGCTCTGCTGGGGGATAAAAGCTGGGACCACTGGCAGGGAGTCAGGAGTGTCTGTCTGTGGAGTGCACTCCCCAGAGCTGCCTGGTTCAGGGCAGACCTCCTGACTCTCCTGGAGCTGGGCCCTGCTCTGTTTAGGCCTTTGTGAACGTGGGTGGATCAGGTGAGAGTCGCCATGTGGGCACCTTTTTCTTATATGTTTAACTTGCTGGTCTGTCTGTTTCCCATGCCAACTGTGGGAATCCTCAGTTCACTGTTTGTACCCCCTGTTGTGGGCCGAGTCGTGTCCTTTGTGGGATCGTTGGGGGTGGCATCAATTATGTACCAGCTGATTGAGGTGTTTGTACCCCCAGCAATCATGCATGGAATGTCCTTTTTGCTTACAATACAGTCTGTGTATTGGTTCATCTTCCTGCTGGAGGTGGGATCATTTTTGTTGGGCCTGGTCATTGGCAGAACAGGCTGATACACCTGAATGCTGTGCTGGCATTCAGCAAGACC
>NW_008622354.1:55871-101650 GCF_000691845.1 Merops nubicus | reverse complement strand
TGCTTTGGAGATTGCCGCCGCTTCTGATGGATGTTTTGTGTGTGTTTACCTCCGCGCCCGGTTTCTCTTTCATCTGAGGACGCGTCTGGCTTAAGCTCTGTTAAACTCGATGCCTTCTGGTACCGTTCGCAGATAACAGAAGGAAACCTGAGCCCGAAAGGCAATTCCCCACCTTCTTCCACCTAACGTAACCTTTGCAGGCGCCTTTGAAGGTTTGCTGGTGCTCCGGCGATGATGGCAGTGGTGGGTTCCCTTGGGCTGTACTAAGAGCCTCTTGTTTTTTCCCCCCTTTTTTTCTTAGAGGCTTTTCATCCTTAAGGGCCGGCTGCTTGCGCACACTTTTATACCCACTGAAGCGATCAAGAAACCATGTTGTCTGGTGGGAGAAGTTCGTTTCTGTGCCTTGGAATGATCCTGAGCTTTTGGAGCGCCGCGACTTGGTTGCCTGTTGGAGGATGTCCGCATAAATGTACGTGTATTGCTTCCAACGTGGATTGTCACGGACTGGGACTCAAAACTGTACCGAGGGACATCCCCAGGAATGCAGAGAGACTGTAAGTAAAAACCGTTACGGGCTCTTCGAGTACTTGTTAGAGGCACCTGGGATGAGTTTCTTAACACCTGCCTATCAGTGCCGAGTGCATAGGAACGGCAGCTTCAGCAGTCCAACGGGGGTGAATGTTTTCAGGGGGGAAGGGGAGGAGTTTTTCAGAAGTTATAGCTATCGTGCTGTTGTTCTTGCTTTAAAAAAAAAAAAAAATTAAAAGGTTTCCGAGTTTCACCGGTTTTCAGTTACCATCTGATTCAGTTTTGCAGGGACTTGCTTGTGAGGGAGTTCAGAGCTGCACCTGGAGTACTCCCCGCAGTAAACATTGTCAATGCAAACACCGGTTGAATATGCAGTTAGAAACCTGGCTGTTTTCACCTGGTGGCTGGTACCAGTTTCTCCTTATTTTCTCAGCATGGTGACTTCATCACCATGGAAAAATCGACTGCTGCTATAAACTAATTCAAATGGATAAGAAGTCACATTAAAGCAGCCTCTAATTTCTGCCTTAGACTGCTGTGGGGAAGCTGGTTATTTAATTTTTTTTCTGCTTCAGGTGTTATGATAGTAGTGCAGTGTTGTGAGGTGCTTCCAGCCTCAGCACAGGAGAAGGGAATGAAAGTGTTTGTAGTGCGTCTTGTGTATCATAAATTTAGTTGACGTTTTTGACTTGCTTAATAAGTTTTAAGGAGAAAACTGGAAGAGAACTTCAGTTCTCTGGTAGAGTTCTGGCCCTCACTTGGTGCAGAGGACGGCGTCTCTGACGTTGCCTAATGCAGAGCATATGGCATATTTCAGAGAATGCCTGGTGCTAGATATGAAGATGTCTAGAGTGGAATGTTAAACAGAGCTCCAGCACAGCGCTGTGCTGGGCTGCGCTGCACGGATCATCGCAGGAAAGGGCAGTTATTTGTGCCTTATGTGGATTAGCTGGTAAATTAAAATGGTTTTGAACTTGTAAGCAAATGCTGTAGATTGTGTGGCCTGACATCCTATTTTATTTTATTCTGGGTCATGGAGTTGGGAAAACTTCAAACTCTCAGGCAATTTTTCCTCTAAGAGAGCAAACTTGAGGAGGTTACTAAGCAAACAAAGGTTTTGTGCATAGTCCTCTTAAAGGTTAAATTCTGTCCCATAATGAAATTTTATAGTATCATTGACTATTCTTAAATGCATTTTATAGCACTGAAAGCTGGGAAATTGTGTCAATATGCCGATTTCTTACTACACTCTTCTACCTTCTTTAGTGGCTTGTGGTCATATCAGCCTTCTTTTTAATGCCAGCTGTGTGAACAATAGTTTTCAGATGTCAGTGTTATAGAGCAAGTAAATGCTCAAAACTCTGTATTCACTAAATTTGATAGCTAGTAACCTATCAAATCTTGCAGTTAAGAGACAAAAAAAAACCAACCCCGAAACACGAAACCCCACAAGAAAGCACCACTGAAGTAACGCACCAAGGCAGTCAGAGTAAGCGTGTCTGGTAGCACCCAAGTTTCCCATTTTACATTGGTGAGGTGGGCTTGCCTGGTTTGGGGAGTCAAAGATTAGAATTAAACTCTTAGATTTCAAGTTAAAATGATTCACAAATGGTTAGTTGGCCACCTGAGAAGACTTTCAAAATGGTGATTTGTTACTGCCGAAGTTTAAGGGAGACTGAATTAATTTTGTTAGTGGGTTTCATTTGTGAGATGAACATTCATTTCCCTTCTGGAAGAAGCAAAGCCAAAAGAGTGAGTTACCTGGCCTTGCTATGGTGAAATGTCAAAAAGAATGCAAGAGAGTGTAATCACTGTGCTTTTGGTCCTGATAAGTTTTGGTGTTATTTACAGATTTAAATTTTAGATTAATGACTATGCGAAGAACGGGGGTAGCTGTTTCACAGCGTTCAGTTTGAGTATTTAACTTCAGAGATACACCACTGATAAATATAAAAGGGAACTGTACTGTAATGTTTGTTTTGCTTAAGATAGTGTATTATTGGAGCATTCGGTGGATGAAACCTTGTGAAAACAGCACACAGAGGATTGCATAGTAACACGTTATTCCATATTTTTAAATACTGTCTTCATTTTTTTATTCTGTTAATCCATCATGAGCCTTTTGCTGTTGCTATAGTGTTCCCTGTCATCTGCATTACAATACTTTTAAAGCTTGTATCGCTTCTTTCAAATCTACATTTATCCTAATTGCAGTCACTTGAATTTTCTGATTTAAGCCGTAAAGCAAACAAGACTTGATGTTCCTCTGAGTCCAGGTTCTGCTCATAGGTGGAATATCCGTCAGCCAGTGGATGTGTCATAGTATCTCGTTTTTCTCTGTGGTCCATGACAGCATCTAACTATTGATGACATAACACCGGGTTGATGTGTAGTCTTTTAACTAGTTTGTTTTATTTGTAATGAAATTGCATTTCTTTAAATCTGAAATGGCATAAGTATTTTTAATTTCAGAGACACATTTATAGGTTGGGAAAATTATTTTAGCAAGTTTCTTGGTAGCCACACAGCAAATGACTTTTTAGACTCTTATGCTGTGAAAAGGTCTTAATTTCTTCCTGCATTCTCTTGAGCCAAAAGTTCTGCATACCTGTTCAAATTGGGAAAGTTTTGTTTTAATTAATAAGAGATCTAATGGCACCACTTAAAATATTTTACCACTAAGCTTTTAGAGTTATGTTTGTACAAATGTTACAGATTGTTTGGGCTAGTGGAGCCAAGTTAAATATTATTTAAATTTGTGTTAATATGAAACCCCAGGAAAACTGAAAATATAACACTAAGGAAAAAATAGGAAATCTCTTTAGGAAGGGGAAAAAAGCTTCTCCTGAGAAGTTCTATTCAATGAACTAGTGATTATTTCCTGATATTCACAAATGGGCATCACCAGAGCTTAGCTGATAGATTCTTCATGAGAAATGTGCTGCATGCTTTTTTTTGAATATGCTTTGAAGGGGTAGTTGTGAAGAGTTGTTCCTGGGAAATCCATGGATTAAACAGTGATCACAGAAGGAGAGTTGTGAAACTAATAAACATTTTTTTTTTTTTAATACAAATTTACCTTGAGTAGTAGCTTTACCAACATAGGTAGTGTGAGGTTTGTGTCACGGTGTACCTTGTTATTACTTTCTATGATAGTTTTCTAATTATGCAGTATAGATTGAAGGTTTTGCTCAGGTTTCACAAAGAGATAAAAAGAGATGAGTGTTGGGTTGGACTGCATGAAGAAATGATTCAGTCTGGAGAAAGCAAGTGGTGACACAAAGATTTGTCACTTCCAGGAGTAACTTCCATTTGCTTCTGTTCTAGAGAAGGAACTGTGAGAATAGTCATCACCTCGCACCTGAAGAGACAAACAGGAAGCTATGTTCAGGGCTTTTCTCCACATTGCAAGATGCTATACTCCACAGAGGACCAGCCACATAAGCAGGATGATATAGCTGACCTTGTGGCTTGTTGTTAGCGTTTACTGATCCATTCCACCTTGGTGTTTGCCAAGTAACTAAATATCCTACCAAAAAAATATTTATAGATTTTTTTTTTTTTTTTGTGTTGTGGAGGAAACTGATTTAATGGTTAACTCTTGGGTGTGGGCACAATCGGTCTTCTAGTTAAGCTATGCAACTGAGAAAATGTTTTGTTCTAATAAATGAAGCTTATGTTAGGGGTTAGTAATAAGAATATGTAAATATGTCTATCAAAATCTTTAGGCCTTTACCCTTCTAGAATGTTCCTAAGGATTGCTTCATCAAAATTCATATGTAAGCTTTTCTATTTATGTCATTGTTTTCAATGGAAAGGTCTTCTATAGATGTACAAGATTATATATGTGGGGTTTTATAACACTTAATAATGTTGATAGTCAAGTTTAGTTTGAGACGATGTGTCAATTCAGTGAGCAGATCAAAGCCACCTGCTTGACAGTTGTATTCTTCACCTTTGAAAGGAACAAGCAATATGGAGAAACTGCTGAGAAGTCTTCTGGGGCAGTATCTGCTGTCAGTTTGAATATGAAGCATGAGCCTTTGTGTTTTTTCCTCCCATTCCTGTCTAGTTATCTCCCTGTCTGTTAACAGCACATTGTATAAAAGTTTCTCTGGAGAATTTAGCCATCTTGACTTCTTGATGAATTTATACTTGGTGGTTTAGAGTCCTGTTTAACTGATAGCTTTCCGGTGTTAATTGTTGTTTTCTGTTGTGTTTTGCTTTGAAGGATTCTTTACATTGCTGAATTGATAAAGCTTGCAAGACTAATCTGTTCTGTGCTTTGTCTGAGTGGCTAAATTGAGCATGTCCACATTTAGGTGCAATTCAGAAGCTGAGTCATCTGCTTACTCTGGAGTTCTCATGTGGTCTGGGGTTTCTGTTATACAAATATATTATTATGGTGTTTTTGGCCTAGGTGCATGTAGCTGCTGAAGTTGCACTGGCTTGTAATAAGTCTTTAACTTCCTTAATTTTGTCTCCAAATTAAATCTAAGCTTCTGTCTTGAATACTTCCATGTTTCTGCAGAATGAAATGTTAAAGATGTGCAAATATAATTACACTGACTCTTATACTGACATTCTGTTTTATAGAAGTATTCCCACTAGGGATCACCACTCATTTATTTCTGTAAGAATTCTCCAAAACCTTGCATGGAGCCTTCCTCCCCCATGCCATGTGTCGATAAGTAGAAATACATGGCTTTGGCTTTGAAGAGCTTGCTCTTAGAGGTACTGATCCCTGGAACTATTTGACTGAGTTGCTTAACTTGAGTTAGTAAAGGGAAGTATCCGGATTAACACTGACTGCTTGTGCGTTACGGGACATTGACGTGCACTTCTACAGCATCAGAGTCTGGCACTATTAAATTTGTTACCTCATTTTGAAGTGATGGAAACAGGAAGGAGGGTGAAATTCACTATTGTAATTTGTTAGCTACAGAAGCAAGTAGTGGTCCTTGTCATGTTGTCTGCATTTGCACAAATTTGGATTAGATTCTCAGATCAAAGGGACCAGGCTACTTACTACAGAGTTTTTTAAAGACTCAATTTAAGACTTTTTTCCATATTCTTAATTTTGCAGCTGAGGATTGATTCATGCAAAGAAAGTTGCCCTCTTAAAGAAAAGCTGTTGTCTTTTAGGAAGCCTTAAAATACAGGGATTTTCTTCTTGGGATTTGTATGTGTACCAAAGTTGATATAGCATATTTGTGTGGATGGGTTGTGAGGCCAAAAACTAGTAAATTGTAATACTTATTTATTTGTGCAGTAATGTATCTAATGGTCCTTGTATTGTATGCTGTCCATTCTAAGCTGATTGCTATGAAGTCATGTGACTTTCCTAGTGAGTACTATTAGTAAGCTCTTGCAGTGTCACTGCCAATCACTTTTTTTTTTTTTATTTTCTAGTTTAAGTATTTCCAGTTATGTTTAAAACAAAAATGAGATGTTCTGCGTTAACATCTGATAAGATTTGTTGTTGAGATTTCGGTAGCATATAAACTCTTCCTCAGCTTCCACAGAGCAGAAAGAAAATGGTTTTCCCACAGATACCTTACAAGATGTTTGGAGAGTTATAAGGCTGATAGGAGAAAAGGACTTGGCTCTAGTAAGGATATTCAGTGAGTAAGTTTCAGTCACAATTGAAAATCGAGCTCTTTTCCTGGAGAGACTATTCAGAAGACTTAAATCAGGATGTGCTCCCTCCTAGGAACTACTAGCTCAAATGACTTCATGCTTCATTTTTCTAGAACCCCCGATATAGTTCCTGCTTGGTTTTAACAAACTTGCAAGGTAAGAAAGGGCTCAGTTCCAGTAATATTCTGTTTGCAATATGGCCCAAGCTATTCTGGCTTTGGTATTTTTTGAAGTCCTTTCTCCACAGATCTGTAATTCTTTGTCTAATGCTTTTCAAATCTGTCTTCAGTCTTGTCCAGTTAGATGTATCATTTAAGGCCTTGAATGGCTCTCATTAATGGCAAGAACTATTTCTTCCCCATGGAGAACTGGCCTTGTAAGCAACTGACAGTGGTTTTGAATGGTACTGAAAGATCTAGCTACCTATTTATATTAGGTGAACATGTTTCTGGTCTCCTCCAAGTGAGTTTTAGATCAGTTGAGAGCTGTCTCTATAGAAAAGTTTAAGAGGCTGATTCTTGCCTCTCTGCCCATTAATTTCAGCATTTATTTTCAGACCTACTGAATCTGTTCTGTCAGTTGTCTCTGTCAGAATAAATTTGTCTTGTATTTTACTTTTACACCATCTGTTTGGCTGCAATATATGTTTTTAATCTTATGATTGTTAGTGTTTTGGAGCTTTTAATTATGTTTTTACCCTTCTATCTGTGAATTGCTTCTTTATATGAGACCTCAGCTTAATTTTGTCCTTCTGGTGGAAATGATTTGAAGTGATGACTAGATTCTTTCCTTTTCTGTCACTGATGAAGATAACATTTTCAGTAAACATCATCTCAGTTAAAACAAGGAAGAAACCTCAGTGTTTTAAAGCTGGTTTTGTCTTGACTTTCTATCAAGCTATCTGCAAAACCTAATTGAAATTTACTTCTAAATTTGTTTCAGAACTTGTATTTCTCACCAACTCACTTCTGCATGTTTTTCTGACAACTTGCAGTGCTGTTGAGGAAATGATTCTTAACTTATGTCAAAAGGACTTACTAGGAGAGCCTCCTCTGCTTCCTGCAGAGAGGTCTGTGTGTCTGCTTTCCTACTTCAGCTGTATGGTGAAGAGTCAGCCTTGTGGAAGCTGTGTTGGGTTACTAATGAAGGCTCTTCAATAACTGTTGAATGTATTTAGAGTTCAAGCAACACTAAGAATTTTGGGAGATAGCATTCTTATCGTGGATGCCTCTGTGGCTGCTGTGTGGACCTGTGTTTGTTCCAGTTTGAGGTGCAAGGCTTTTAGCAATGATCCTATATTTAGGAGTTTAATCAGAGAGGCTTTAACTCCCTTCTGTTGTGTGGGGATACCGTAGTGACATTATGCTGTGACTGTACATACAGGCAGTCACCCAGGAGAGCCACACAAATTGGTTGGCCATAATTTTTCAGTATATTTTCTCACAGTACCTTCACAGTCATACCTGTCTACATAGACTGAAGATTGGTGTTTCAACCAGGGCTCCATGTAAGTGGAGGTATTAACTGCTCTGGAGGTTAATGATTTGGAGATCAGTAAGCCATTTTAATGGCTTGGGAATACGCTTGTAGAAGAGGGAGGAATGGTGATGAACTCCATTTCTGGCAGATTTTTAATTCTTTTCCCCTCTGTTTTGATGCTCTTGATTTGGAGTAACTGTCATAATTAAAAAAAAAAAAAAAGTCGCTTTGCAAGTTTCTAATTTACTCTGTTGTATGGTACCAGTTAAAAATGCAATGGAAGCTATGCTACTTAAGAATTGGGGACAGTGCCTGCTCTACTGGTCAGTCCTGTTTCCTCTGCTTCTCTTTGCTCTTTTTGTCTCTTTGCTGAAAGCTTTTTGAGACGTCTTTGTATAATCATAAACATGAGGAAATCTTGAACTATTGTAATGGTGTTCCTAGGCAAGATAGCAGAAATGGTAATTCATTTCATATTAGTGAATCTGAGGTTCTGATCTCCAAAATTGCAGCACTGTGAAATGTAGCTTGTAATACCTGTCCCTACACTCATTTTTCCAAGAGGTAGGTTCTGTCAAGGTTGGCTGCTTGACTGTGAGATGTTGCAGTGCGCCTCCTGGAGACAGAGGGTTCTGTTACCTCTTTGTCCCCAAACATGGGCACACATCCAGAATTTTCCATCTTTCCCAGGTTGTGGTTGGCTTAGCCACCACAAGACCAGTCCCCTAACACTCACTGGACCCCTGACCCATAGGTATCCCATCTCTGTATCCCTACAGGACAATGCCTTTTGTAAACCTGCCTACCTACCTAGATGTTAAAAACCCCTGGCCCCAAGGCCACGTGCTCTTTCGCTTCTCCCCCTGGTGTGGGTGCTGTTTCAGTGCCTGCCTCAGGTGTTTTTTGTTTGTTATTTTCATGTTATTAAAACCTTTTATTTTGGAAGAAAGTGATCGTTGCCTATCCCTCCTTTAACCGCCACTACTGTCCTCTTTGCTGAAGACCACCCTGGAGGTACTACTGGGGTCCCGCTGGGGGTCTTTTCTTCCTGGGCAAAACCAGCGGGTTTTAAAACCCTCTTATATTTTTGAAAAGTAGTAGGGAGGGGCATAGAGTGGAGGGGAAGAGTATGTGCATGAACATTCTCATGAAATGCTTGGAAAGATAAGCAGTTAACTGTTACAGAAATAACATGCTGAAAGCAGAGGCATAGGTGCATTCTTGTGCATACTAATTGAGGACTACTTATTAGTTGTGTTTTTACTTGGTCTTTTTCCTTTATCCCTCTGGCTAGTAAGGAATGTGTTAGGTAACTTGTACAAAATAAATGCATAATGTTTTAAGTGAGCTAAACCAAGCTGTCCTCATCTATTGTTTTCACTAACATTTTCTCTGGGTGTGCAGTAGTGGACAAGGAACCCTTTTTCAGATATTTTAGCAGCTTTTTAAGTTGAAGTAGTACTCTGTTATCTGTCTGGTAAAAATGCTTATTAGCATCGTCAGCAGACATAGTTTTCTATATTCTGTAATACCGACCTAATACAAAATGCTTGACTGGGAAAAGCTTTTCACAAAGAGCTTGACATGAAGTATAAAAGATTCAAATTCCTAACTTTAATTGCTCTTTAAATATTCAAAAAAAACTCGTCCTGAAATCAAAGACATTTACCTAGAATTTTGTAATCCTGTTCCTTGGGACACGCTCTCTTGTCAAAGATGAATGACCAAAGAAATACTCAATTGTTACCCAGAGCTCTGTGTAAGAATACAACTTAAGCTTACATTGATGGACTTTGTTCCTCTTGAAATGAGAAAAGAGCAAACAGCAGTAGAGTCATTGTTGGCCACGTATTTGATTGCCCATTCTCTGTTTTGGAATACAATATGTAGCATATAAAGCTCATATAATTAATGTGGTCACATAACATGAAGATCAGCATAATTAATCCCTGTATGTATGTGTACTGGTCATCTGCAGATACGGAGACACTGATGATTAGTTGGAAGAGTTGTAGTCTTTAAATGCAACTCTGAGACATTCTTGCAAAAAAAAAAAAGCTGCATCCTGGAAGCAGTGCAAATGTCTGCCTTCCTGTTAGTCATAAAGCATGTTTTGTCTCTTTTAGTGGGACCTTAACTTGTGTTTTCTCCAAATATATCTTTTATCTGTGTAATGTTTTTGTGTAGATGTGGGACTCATTAAGTAAATTTTTTTTAAATGTTTATTTTAGAAAAACCTGAATGAAACATCTTTGCTTGGCAGTGGTTATAGCATCACTTAGTGAGGTGGGAACTTCTGGATGACAGGCTTCTCTGAAATAGTTGCAGAGCAATGTGAAGAGGCTAGCTGTCTCTCCTTCTTGAAGTGGTAGAGCTGGTTAGAGATGATGTTTTAGCAGTACAGATGGGGAGCAAAAAAGAGAACTCATTGTAAGGAAATAGTACAGGGAAGAAATTGTGCATTTCTGAGATGCCTGAATAAATGCAGCAGGGAGGTAGGCTGGAGACGAGAATGAAGTGGTGAAACAAATCACCCAAGTAAAATTCTTGAGCAAAGAAAACTTGTTTTCCAGAAGTGGAAGTAGATATTGAGAAATAAAGCCCTAAGGCAAAGGATGGTTCTTCAGAGTGAATTGAAAACACACATCTGGGTATAAGCTTCTCAGATAAGAATGTTGAAGTATAACAAACAGACTAATAAACCTCTAGAGTTGTGAGTTTTAATAGATAACACATGGAAAGACAGCAAAAGATAAGGAGCACTCAAAAGTGTTTTATGGAATTTTTTGGGTGTGGGTTGGGTGGTGGTGTGTATTTATTTATTTTTTTTTTTTTTTAAATTAGCCTGGGAAATTATTTAGCTAATGGTTTATGAATTTTTTTACAAGTTAAAAATTCGTTATTGCGGTTGATGGTAACTTCATTTTATAGAATAGGTATTTTCCGAAGTTGTTCTTCATTCATTCTCTCCAGTAGTTCTGATGTGTATAGGGGGCTTAGTGCAAAATGGGTTTATAAGCACGAGTAGTTTCACTAACTTGAAACACAAAATGTGTGACAAGGCTTTTTTAGAAAAACTTGAGGTTTGTGTTCACTTAGCAAACATTGGTGAAATCTATTCAGTTTGACTCCTGCAAGTCAACTATTGAAAACCGGAAGTTGGAAGCAGACAGGATGGGACAGGAAAGGTGGGAATCTACTTGAGAATGAAGAAAATGGCTTGTGGTTGTATTAACTGGATGCTGGCTTGCTCAAGTCAATGCACTACTTCCTTGACAATTTCATTTTATATATTAAAACTGGCCTATGTCTTTTACTGCAGCTCCTGGCTCCGTGGTGTCTTAGTCTGTTCCTTCGTGGCTACGTCATCATGAACACTCAGTGTGATACTTCTTGGAAAGGATAATGTTTGGTGAAACTGGATGCTTGTTAAATTAAAGGAAAAAAAAAAACCCAAACACAAACAAAGGCTTATATTACCTTTCCAGGAAGAGATCTCCTGGGAAGAGTTTCCAGTCTGTACATGTCTGAAAGTGAGCAAGGGGATGAAATCAAGGCTTGATTTTCATCAGGCTTCACAAAAATCATTTATTTGTGGGTAGAACTTTTTACTAAGTCATCAAGACTTGGAGCAGTCAGAAGTAGGTGTGAAATACTTCATCCTAAACATCAAATTGTCTGTGTTAGTGAAGAGCACCTTAACAGCATTTTCTTGACTGTTACATTCAGTCATATACCACACAGTTAAATGAAATGCTGACTTAAATGCAAACATCAGGTATTTTGGCTGCGAAATAAAGCTATGTGAATTTTGCTGAAGTTTACATGCAGTGTTGTGGTTTTTGGTGTTTTATTGTTTGTTTGTTTGTTTTTCCCCTAGATGAGCCTCTTGTGATTGATTGTGTATAGAATTAAAAAACCAACAAACAAAAAAAACCTAAACAAGAACCAACAAAAACTGTTTTGGAAGAGTTGGGACAAAATAACATCTCATGAAAAATAATATTTTTTGTCAGTCCGTGTTCCTCATTTTATTGCATTCTGTTCTAGAAGTCCTTAACTAACATTAAATTTACATGAAACATGATGGAGAATTTATTAGAAGCTTGGCTACTTGTAGCCATGACATTAACGCTGAAGAAGGCTTACACTTTTTAGTAGATTTTTTTCTGAAGTGCAGTTATCACATATTGTTTTATGCTGATTTAGAAGATATTCCTGTTTGAGACAGTGAATGTGAATTATTTTAGGTAACCCTTAAAGTCCATAAGTGGCAAAGGTTGAAGCATAGGCACATACCTATTCATATGCTGATGAGATTGTCCATTTGGTAGTTGAGTGAAAATATGGTCCAAAGAACATTTGACATAGATTTCTACCTGTAGAATTGCTTGGTTTTTGGAATAGTACGGGGCTGATGGAACCATCCGATGTCTGTACAGCCAGCTGGTGCTTCTTGGATATGAAGGATGAGCTTCAGTTATAGGAGTTAGGTGGGAAGAGTCAACTTGAGAATTGAAAAAAAAATAAGTAAAAAAGGCAGGTTTTGTATATGCAGCTGTTAACCTTGGGTTATTCTACGTGAATGAAAATGATGCTTGAGCTAACATGACACAGTACTGTACTTTTTGTGATATGCACATCCTGGCTTTTTTATATTCTGTCATGTTTTAGGAGCAACTGTATTTTAAAGTATTTTCTGTAGGTTTGTTTGTGATTCAGATTTGAAATTTTCTATCAATTCCTCAGCTGCCCCCAGAACAAAAACCAACAAACAAAGGTTTTCCACTTTTCTTTGGAGAAACTGTAGAGTCATAGAATATTTAAGGTTGGAAGGGACTTGAGGAGGTCCTGTATCTCAGCCTCTGCTCAAAGCAGTGTTAGGATGGATCTGCTCAAAGCAGGGTCAGCATGGGATTCAGACTAGGTGTTACACAGGGATTTGTGGTGCTGGGTCTTGAAAATAGCACCTTTATGCAACCTGTTCCACAGCTTGACTGTCCTGATGGTAACAAGCTGTGTGTGGTGTTTTCTCTTTGTTTTTTTTTTTTTTTTTTTCGCATTGAGGTGCTGGAGAGGGTGCAGAGAAGAGCAACAAAGCTGGTGAAGGGTCTTGAGGATAAGCCTTATTAGGAGCAGGTGAAGGACCTGGGGTGGTTTAGCCTGAAGAGGAGGAGACTGAGGGGAGACCTTATTGCTCTCTACAGCTCCCTGAAAGTAAGTTGTAGGGAGGCTGGTGTTGGCCTCTCCTTACATGCCCCAACTGACAGGACAAGAGGAAACACTATTACATTATGCCAGGGGAGGTATAGTTTTGACGTCAAGAAAAACTATACCGAAAGGGTTATCAAGGACTGGAACAGGCTTCCCAGGGAAGTGGTTGAATCACCATTCCTGGATGTATTTAAAAGACGTCTAGACAGGGTGCTAAGAGACATGGTGTAGAAGTGGCCTGGTAGAGTTAGATAATGGTAGGACTCGATCTTGAAGGTCCTTTCCAACAATAGTGATTCTGTGATTTCTTGATGACCATTGGCCAGTTTGAACTCTAGCTGAGATCTGGCTTTACTAATACCCATCTCTTAATGTTTGGGCAACGTTTCTGTACTCCTGTGTGCTATACCCTGTTGTCTGTGCTGCAGCTCAGTCTTAAACTGGCTGTTTAGCCAAGCCTGGTACATTTGCTCATTTTTTCCAGTATCTGGATGGAGTGTTTTTCTGGTAAACTTATGCTAGGCTGCTACCCACAGGATGTCCCCCATCAATCTCTTGATTTCTGGAAAGATTCAGAAATCTGCAAAACTAAATTCTTCTTTTCTGAAATCCATGCTGTACTACTTAACCTTCTCACATTCTTCAATTTTTAGTGCCACTGTTTCGTGATCACTAAAGCCAAGGATTCTACTGAATATCTTCTGCTCCCCCTACCCCCCAACCACTTTATCATTTGTGAGCAGCTGATGAGGAAAACTTTACTGATTGGCCTATCTAGCATCTCTTTTAGGAAGCTATGTGTGATACCCTCTGAAAACCTCCTGACTTGTTTGTCTGCCCCTGTGCTGCCTTTCCAGCAAACGTCAGGAAGATTCAAGTTCCCCATAAAAACGAGGGTCTGGGATCTGGAGACTTCCTTGCATTGCTTAAGGGGGAAGTGTTGTTCCCTTTTTAATCCTGAGTAGGTGATTGGTAACAAGCTCCTACTATGTCACCTTCACTGACCTGTGATCCAGACCTGCACACTCAGTGGAACACTCACCCAGTTGGTAGAGGAGCTCCATATCTTTGAGCTGTTCATGTAGCTACTTCTTCTCTCCTTGCCTGTCTTTAGTGAAGAACATTATATTCAGCCATCACCAAGCGTAAAATAGCTCTACAATACCCATCCCACCATGTTAGTTTCTCCAGTGGTTGTGTATTGCTGCATCTGTAGTCAGAACAGTAGCTCTTCCTGCTTGCTCCATTAGCTCTGCATTTGTGTACTGGCACATGGAGCTGTGACAGTACAACCTCTTGAAGTGTTTTATTCTTCCTGCAGGCTCTCTGTCTTTCACAAGGGTGTAGGTAACACTACCAAGTCAGATCTGGAGCACATCAAAAGTAACTACAAAACCTTGGGGACAACGGTGGACGGTATGGAAGTGTATAATGTACTGTTAGAACATTATTCTGCCATCATGTTTCCTTCATGTGTAAAAAAAATCTGCAAACTGTAATAATTAGGAGTTCCTGCAGGCTGGGACAAACATGTATTTCCTTGAAGAAAGAGAGTACTTGAATTACTCAGCCCATTATGCTGCTTTCTGCAGGTCTCAGGTACAACTTCAAAAAGCAATCTGCTCAATGGGGAATTCAGCCACAAGTTGCAAAAGGTAGTTTTTTTTCTTGGTGTTTAACACCTACAGTTTGCCAAGTAATTTTCTCTATTTAGGTAGAGATGAGGACAGAAGTGTGTTGCCTGAAAGCAGTTCCAGATCGACTTGGATGGACACTTAATGTGGGATATTAACCAAGCACTACTGTAATGGGCTTAAGAATGTATAGCTCACTCACAAAATTGGGGCACTTAACCTCTAAGATCAGTTTTCTCATTGTTTAGACAGAAAAAAATCAGACTGAGTCATACCTAAAAGCCTTCTCTAATCAGAAAGATCTAGTTTTTCTTGAATTAAAAGCTGTCTTGTATAGGTGTGTAACAATGGTATGAGGGACTGCAGCATGGGATTTGTGTGTTCCAGCTACCGTGGGGCTATTGAATTAGTTCTTAAACTATTCTGGAAACTGAAACTAAGCAATGTCATGCGTGTTGGATGTGCATCCAACAACAAAAAAAATTATTAAATGTGGTATCGTCAGTTTACTGTTACTCTGCCTTAACATGGATAGCAAGCAGTATCAGCCTTCCTGGATCCCACGGTTTCTGTGTTGATACACTTGGTGCAGTGCTCGTACTGAAGCTCTGAGGAGTACTTCTGAGTTCTTTCAAGAACTGGTGCTTGTGGCAGGGGTTGTTTTTACATCTGCTAATGTTCCTCCACATACAACTTGGTCCTTCTGCAGACTGGAGAAGGGGGTCTGTATTCACCCACCTATGAGGTAGTTAGAGACTGTAGTAAGAGCTCCACTGAAACTTTTATTTTAGTTCAACAAGCTTTGCTGTCTTCCCCTCGGTTTGTACATCCTACGCTACAGCTTACTGATTGTCTCTGATAGTGGGCTTTCGTTTCACTCTGTCCCTTGTAGCAATGCCTCTCTTGTACTGGAGAGCCTGACACTGGATGCAGGACTGCCACTGAATTGTGACAAATCCTGACTTCAATAGATGAGTCAATTGTTTCCAGATCTTAAACCCTTCTGGCTAGGCTCTTGCTAGTGCAGTCTGGTCAAGGGTGGACTTCCCTGCTGCAAGGGCACAACGTTGCTATTTCATGGCCTTGTGGGACTTCAAGATCCTTTTCTGCAACCCATGTCCCCTGGTCAGTCCATGTCTCCCCGGTAATTGTTACAGGAGCTTATTTTCTCCTCATTGGAGACCTTCAGTACTTTTTCTTTTCTGTTGAACTAGATGATATGAAATGTTCAGTACCAGTCTTCCTGGATGTCGGTGTTAAAAACAAAAACAAAAACCAAAACAAACCACGTACACACACGCAAACCAACCAACCAAAAAACCAAAACAAAACAAAAAACCCCACAAAAAACTCCCCAAACAAACAAAAACAACACCAAAACTCCTACTTCTTTACAAAGCCAACTTTGTTTTAAAAAGAAAAAATAAGTTTTTAGAAAAGTCTTATTTAGAGATAGAATGTACCATCTTTTTGAAAAGTGCAATTTCTTCAATTGAACATGATTTGTCTTTCTCCAAGTATGTTCATACTTGCCTGAATGGTTTGGAAACTAATGGAATTTGTGTATTTCATAAAATCCGGACGCAGGTCTTTATTTCCTGCATTGCAAAAGTTGAGAGGGAAATATGTTAAATCTGAAGATATGCAGATTGTGCTGCCAGAGGGCTTCAGAGTCGTGTTATAATTGAGTAGTTTATCACGGTAACTTTGAAGTTCTTGGTTTGAAGGCATAAGAGAATTGCCAAGCACTTTCTATAGGGAATTACAGTCATTTAAGGTTAAGAGTCTACTGGCAGTGCAGAGCCATTAAAGACAAATTAACTCTGTAGCAGAAATCCTGGAAAATAATTACAATAATAAAGCAGATACTGGGTGTGTATAGGCTGCAAAGGGTAGTCAAAAGCTACTCTCTGGATACATTCACACATGGGACTGGCTTTTTTTTTTTCCTTTCACTGATTATGGTTGTTAGCATATTCCCAAACTAAGAGCAGAAGTACTCAATGAGGAGGGCTTTACTGAACAGCCTTTTGCCTCCAACCCTGCAGGTAGTTTTCAGAAAAATCCAGAAGGTATTCCTCACGGCTTTAAGCTTCTAGAGTGTGGTAGGTAGCCAAGAGAATGGTTGACTTACCTGGGAATATGTATTTTCTCCAGGTCAGGTGGTGTGTGTTTGTGTTCACTGTTACCTTGCATAGTGATTGAGGGCTGGGAAAAGAAACCAAACAGGAAGATTTTCAAGGGATGACTCAGCTATCATTCTGGCAGGTGGCTTGGATCGACAAAGTCCTTTAGCATTGTAATGGCAAAACAATAAAAGCCTTGTTTTCCAAGGGTTTGTGCTGGTTCACTTATTTGGAGGAACTGGGCTAATAAAAAATATCAATAACTCTTTAGATTCAGGAATCCAAAATGCAGTTGATATCACTTGAATTTTTAGCTCCTACATTTTGAATGCTACTGCCGAGTTGATTTAGTATTTAAAATAAATGCTTTTGAATGTATTACCAGTTAACCATAACAAAGAATTGTGTGCTATAGCCTCAGAATGATTGCTTTTGAATTTTTGGGGATAATATTTTTCTTCTGTTTTTCGTGAGCTTTTGGAAGTTCCATGAGTTGTATCCTAGCTGAGGTTTGTTTTGGTGTGAGTTGTAGATAGTGCGTTGGATCCTGACCTGTTTGACTCTCAGGGGACAAGAGAGTTCTTTATTAATTCCTAAGTGCATTGCTCAGTGTGACATAGAAATTTTATGTATCCCTTGTTGGAAAATACCAGAAATTGTGGTGAAGAGAAATGCATCTTCCCTGTAGATTGTGGGGTGTTGATTTAATCATGATTCTTTTCAGAGTATTGGGTTTTATGCTGATTTGTTTGTTGCAAACGTGGCACAATTGTGTGTAGCTTGGAGCTGGTATGTGGCAGTCAATTGGAAAACTTAGCAGGAACAGAAACTAAATTTCTTGTTTGGGGTTCTATGACTAGAAATACCTCACTTATGAAGCAGCTGGACAGGAAAGAATCCTAGTGCTTTGTGAGATGGGTAAGAGCTGTCTTTTGAAGTGTATGGCATTTAATGTTTCTTAAACAGAGTATGCAGTTTCTCTGCTGCCCTTATTGAATTCTTTGTTCATTAATATACATGAACAAACATCTGAGGACTTGAATGAAGTTGCACCTGGTGCTCTAGATTCCTTTCTCCTTAGATAGCAGGTTATTTTCACTTTGTGTGTATTTTCATTTGTGTAATGTCTTCCTGGGTTAAAATTAAATAGATAGATAAATAATATTTTCTGAAATACTGCCCATGTAGGATTTGTGTTTGTCATTGAGATGCAAAGTCAGCTACTGCCATGAAATTATAGGACGTGAGAGATGATCTTCAGTTTTGTTTCTAGGAATGCTGCTGTGTTTGCCAGATGGGTACCTGAGAGTTCTCTGAAGGGGAGGAGAACTCTGTTACTCCAGAATGATTATTGATTGCGAATGGATTTAACCAAATTAAATACTTGTTTCTTCTAGGAAGAGAACTAGATTTATGCAACTTCTTTTCTGACTAGAAGCTAACAAGATTAAGCCTGGAGTCTGGTGGTTTTCCAGATCAGAAAAAACTGAAAATGAAAGGTGTTAAGAAGCAGCTTGTCTTAAATCAAATAGACCACTTGCAGTAAGACCATCAGGCCAAGAGTCATTTGTGTGCCTGTGAACCTATGCAGTGCCCACAAGCCTCACAGGCTTAAAAGAAACAAAACCATTAAATGGGAGTTTTACTGAGAGCTGAGTGGTTTTTATAGTTCAGTAAAGCTTTTGACTTTGGCGTCCATGTGTGTACAGAAGTGTAACTGGGCAACCAGAGCTACCTCCAAAGTGGGTAGCTGATTTTAAAAAAATGACCCTATGGAGCTGAGGAATTGTTTTAGGGATTCACTCGGATGTGTTCAAGACTCACAATTATAATGAGGGCCCAAACTTTGGGTTATCTTGGAGACTATAGCAGGTAACAAAATGATATCTGAGTAATAGAAACTTGATACACTTTGATGTTGTTTTGACTTTGTGCATCCTTATCTATAAAAAGATTTAAATTTTGTATAAGGATGTTTTATTTATATCTAAGTATTGAAATATTGATCTGAAAATTGTTAAGACTTCAGCATCAGATTGCTTTTGTTGTTGGCTCCTTTGTAAGAGCTGTAGTGTTTATTGTGGTGGTGATGTACTGTCAAGCTTGATTCTGATCTTGTCCAGTAGAGAAGTACAGGCTCAGAGGTGTTTACAGTGAGCGTGTGTATTCACCGAGGAGTGTGAGTCTAGAAGAGAGACTCACATAGTGCTAAGAGATGAGTGGATCTACTTCTCCCATCATAAACTTGATAGAGTCCAAAGAAGAGAGTGGGGATTGAGAACAGTGTCCAGGTGTTTTGGAGAAGTTGTGTTATGAAGCAGGAAACTTATCAACTGAAATTTAAGTAATGTAATGGGAGATCTGTGCACTCCTAGGACTGTTTGAAGTTGCGTAATGGCATGCTTCAGAAAGTGCTCACGCTTAAAAAGTTTAAAAGTCTGTCTTAAGTTCACTAGATTGTCTTTAGAGAAGAATTAAAGATGAAACAATTCAGAGGAATTCTTGCTATGAAGCAGGATTTGCTCCGGTTGCACTGAGCATCGCTGCTTGTAGTAAGTGTGCACAGTGTGACTTAGTCTTTGACATCTACAAAATATGTATTGAATTAAATTGTTATTAGAACATAGTAGGACATGTTTATGAGTAAAGCTCCCCTTAACAGTTCATCTGAACTTGCTTTCATGATGTTTTGTACTATTCTGATCCAATTCATGTTTCTATTCCCACTGAAATAATTCCTTCCATGTCTTTTCTTAAAGCTGCCACTACACCTGCATTGCCCTGAACATGTTTTATACGAAAAAGAAAAATAGATTGGCAAGAGTGACCTAATACCAGGTTTAGTAAAGCTTTTCTTGAAGATGACAGGTTTGGTTTCTCTCCAAGTGACTGGTGTCCACTTAGCTGCTGAAACACCAGAAGAGACCTGTGTTCCTTAACACAGGGTATTTAGATGATGGGACAGTATTACCTGAAATGACAGAGTAGTAGCTGGGCTTGTGTACATGTGGGATGAGAGAAATGTGTTGAGTAAGGTCTAATAGATCCACGTGGCCCCATGTACTATACAAAATGTAGGAATTCTGCAGGAAAAGATTTTCATGTAGGATGATTTTATCTGCGTATAGGTATTTGTTGAAGTTAATTATAAATTAAATTCACCTCTACCGTGCAATTTTCCCTGTGTGTTTGACACAGACAATTGATTTTCGAATTTGTTTGCTTCTGAAAGTTCTTATGAGTGCGGATGCGTTTGAAAGCCCATGAAGATTACGTGTTAAGGTTTTGTTGGGTTTTTTTTTTTTTTTTGTAGTTGAAACCCAGTAGTGAGACTATAATAAGCTACCAAACTTTATAAAGGAAACATAAAATATTATGTTGCCCACAAACACCAGGTGTAAACCACTAATGTCTGCATTAGTTCAGCAACCTCATAGTCACCAAGTTTAACTGATTAATGGGGTAACCTGTGGCAATCTGCTTCTTTGCAGCAGGGTTAGACCTGCTGTGAGCAGGAGGATGAAGTGTTACATAGCAGTTTATCAAGGTTTTAGTCCGTTTTTCTTCAAATGGTAGATAAGCCTTGCTGTAGAGCATGCTGGAACAGGAAAATGTTCAGAAAGTGAATCCTGCTAAATGGCAGTTATGAATTAAATCTGAGATGATTTAAGTAAAATAAAATTGATGAAGAATGGCTCCTATAAAGTTATAATGTTTTACAAGTAATTTACACGCAGTGATGGAAATCATCAACTTGGATACTGACCTTCAGAAGGGATTAATGGCATCATTGATATTATCTATACAGTATAGGCTGGGCCAATCTGCAGGATTAGAGGGAAAAGCAGTCCCAAGATACGTATTCATCAAGGAACATTCAAGTCTTTTAGAGAACAGAATGCTGCCGATTTCAGTAGGGGAAGCATGTTGAGTAGCAGGAGTGTTTTTGGGGCTGTAAGTAGCAGGAAATAGAGCTCATGTGTGGGATTGGTCTCATAGACTGGTCAGGAGGGGGTGGTGTGGTGGATGGATTGCTACGTACATAACAGGAATGCAGTTCTGCATACCCTTGTTCAAGCTGAGTAAAGCTCTGCTGAGAACTAAGTCCTATCAACATGGACAAAAAACAGGGCAGCAAAATCATTGGCCCTGCATACCTTAGCTGGCTCCTCTCTGCCTTGGAGAATTCTGACCAGCTTAATCCTTTGCATTGCTAGACCTTGTGAGATATAGGCAAGGGAAACCTTCTGAAAGAGTGACATGAAAAGCAGATGGTGAAACAACATGCAAGTAAAACCCCAACTATTTATGCATTGCTTACTCCAGACTTAATTCTTTCCAGTGCTTCTTGCAATCAGGTCATGCTGGCGCACCAGTGAGTAGTTAATGATGCACCAGGGTGGAAGAACTGAACTGAGAACAGAAGAGGAAATTAAGCTGGAAAATCTGAAAAATGTAGGCAGGGATTCAAAGATATTCTTGGAGAAAAGCACGTTTCAGTCAACAGGATAAAAGCAAATGGAGGAGAACGGCTGGTACATGTGATGAAAGTGCCCTGTAGTCTTGGTTTTATTTTGTTTTGTTTTGTTTTTGTTTTTTTTTTTAATGGACCTTTTTTAAATATAGTTTATGTAAGTCAAGCAAGGATACTGTAGGGGTTTTCTTCCTCTCTTCTTATCATTATCCTTAGATCCCATCTGTGCTAAAGAAAACAGATTTCCTGACAGGAGAATGTGTTTCTTCTATTATTTAAATATGTCCTGTGCTAAGACGCATATACTAATAAAAGTTTAGTTTATCTGTTTCTAAACCATTCTATGACTGAAGAGTTTTATTGACGTGACATTTATCAATAATTGTCAGAAATAGAACTCAATGCTATAGAACACTTATACACTCTAGTACATCTCTCACATTACTTCAGATCTCTTAATATTGTCCTTATACCTTAGAAAGATTCACTATCAGATGGATGCAAAAAATATTATGTATTCTATGCCTATGTGGCTGCTCTTTTTCATGGTACAATTCAGTAAATTCTCATTATGTACAACATGTAAAATTATCAGTTTTAATTTTAAGGTTTTTTTTGTTGTTGTTGTTTCTGATTTGTTTTTATTTTTTTTAAATTTTTTTTTTTAATAGTCCTTAATATGTTCTTTCTTCCTGTTGTCTGTAGAAAATTAAGTTGCCTTGGAATGGATGGAGATCTTAAACTAGCTGGTTTGCCCTTGGCACAAACCTTGTAGATATATAGGCTGGCTTTTTGTCAGGGTGAACCATGAGCTTTAATCATAGTCATTGCAGACTTTTGAGTACCAGACTATTCTTAGTTATGAAGTGACTGATACTGCATTGAGTTTAGCTCTTTGTGTTGGTTTGGGTTTTTTTAGCTTTCAGTTCCATAAATTAAATGCATCCACATATTAAAATGAAATGAAAATGAGCCTAATCCCATATTTATTTGCATCTGAGATTTAGGGAAGACATGAGCAAACAATTATGTATGCTTAGGAATATGAAGAGGTATTTCCTCATCTGAATGAGTACAATTACCTGTACTCATCTAGTCATCTAAATATTTACATTTTTGACAAAACTCTTTTATTTTCATAGTTAGAAGCATTTGGGGAATTTCACAGATGCAGTAGAAAAGCAATTCTGTTTCTTCTCTGAATATTGAAAAAGTACCTTAAGCTTAAACTTAAAAAATATGTAACTGCTTTTATCTGAAGATGTTATTCACACTGGAAAAATGAAATTTTGTTACCATGACAATTTCTTTTCATTTACTGCCTTAGAAGAATATTTCTACATGTCACAAAAAAAAAAATAAAAATCTTGTTTCAAAGGAAATACTCATTTATGGTTGAACACTCATGTATTTCTTAGTTCTACTAATAAAATCTGAGGTAAGGTGAAAAAAGACTGGCTTAAGTAGCAGCCCTACTGGAAGGCATGTATGAAATAACATGTATGACAGAAAATTGTGCCAGCCAGGAGTGCTGTTTCCCACTGGTAGAGATGGTATGTGAATAATTATGAATGATTACTCCTCTCCAAAGTCCAAGACCTTTTATGTTTTGTTTGCAGTAATACTTGCTAGACACTTAGAAGCCATCCTAGACAGTCACCTATGCAGTGTTTTTCAGAACACAGATGTGGAAGTTGAGGTATTCCTGGAAGTTCCGACTTGTACTCCTTCCTTGCCTTCCTTTTTGTGCCTAGAGAAATAACCAACCTGAAACAGCACTTAGGAACACTCATCTGATTTTCAGAAATTATTTCAGGGTCAAGTTTTGTACAGATGTCAGATGATTACCCAGTGTGCTTAAAAATAATACCAAAATCTTGCTGTTTGTCTTTGAGTTTTACTAGAAATGGGAGAGAAATTAAACCTTCCAAGTACTTGAGAGGTGCATACACTGCACATTATTGTAAGAACTATAGTAAAAAGAAATTTTATAGGAAAAGCCTCTACTTTCTCCTTTGGATTTGTGATCTCTCATTTTCTTTTAGAAAATTAATATCTAGCCTCATGGCTAATTTCTCCTATTCCATTGTTTTTATTTGATGGCAATAGACAACAAAACTTGGCAGAAAGCATTGTTTACACAATCATCAGGTTTAGAAAAATACTGATTACTTTTTCAGCATGAGAACACTTACCCGAAAGGCTTGTATTTTGAATTATTAGCAGCTTTTGGTAGATATACTCTTCAGAAGGAAAAAAAAATTACTCCAATGTTCTAAAAATTATTTCTCATAAAAGTCTTCTTCTATCTAGAAAACTGACACTCAGAACATGGAGAAATGTACCTGTTTTTATTAACTGTAAGTTTGATGCATGTTGCTTATTATGTTAAAATTAGCATAACTGAAGAACAGCAAGGAGGATGAGCTGTTTGTCTTGTACCTGTTTGTTAGCACTAGGTCAGGTGAAACAGTCTGGACAGAAGAAAAACCCAAACCAACCAAACAGGACAAGCTGAACCAGGACAACTTTAGGGGTGCTTATCAAAGGTAATATTAGAGAACAGTCACACAGGACCTTCAGCACTAGTAGGCAGTTGGTATACCGTTTTGAAATGAAATGGCAGCAAGTCTCTTGACGTTAGGAAACAAAAGGAGTTATTCTTGGTTTCTTGTGACTCTAAGGGCATACAAGTTAGTGTACTGAGAGATATCCTTAAGTATAGGATCAGTCTTGCAAGTGGGATTAATTTATAAATTCCTTTATTTTTTTATCTGACCCAAATTTGAGTTAAATAGTCTGTGTCAAATTAGAGTATTTTATTTTGATATCTGTTCTGTTAAGATACAAGTTTAGACATGAAGTTCTGTATCTTTGGTGTGCTCACTTGAAAGAAGAGCTGCAGCCAAGTGAGCAGCTCAAGGTCTGGTTACAGTGTGTTTTACCTGTCATGAAAAAGATGCCAGTTACTTATTAATTTTGAATCTAGGGCATAAATTAGCACAGACTGAAACAGTACAGGAGGTAATGCTTGGTATGTGACCACATGAGGAAGATGTGTTGGTGCATAAGAGGTGTGAAGAAATTGAGAGCTTAAAGACAGAAGGTAGGGATTGGTCAAGGGTGAGCACACTTGTAAAACAGGTCAGGGTGATTAACAGTATGTTTTGAAGACCAGCGTTTCTAAAAAGTTGTGATTAGGAGGCTGTCTAATTGGGACACTTGGAAGAAACCAAACCATAAGCTGTCTTATAACTTTGCATATCTTCCAGTCATCTGCATATGACCACAGTTTAGGAGTCACTGAAGTCATTCTGTTAAGCTCTGTGTAGCCTAAGTTTCTGCAGTTGTCTAGGCTCACCTGGGCTCAGAATAACCCCAGAGTTTGATCTTCATTTTGGGGCTGAGTACTCTTCTTTCAGCTGTGTTACACCAATAGGGTCTTGGATATTTTTTGCCTCTTACAGAATGTCTTGAGGCATATAATGAGCACCATTACTAGAAGTAAAAATGGAAGAAACTTCTTGTGTGAGAAGAATGTACTCGGAGGAGGATGCAGAATGCGTTGGGATTGGTGACTTGCTTTTGGATCTTTTAATGGAAACACCAGCTTGTACGGTTTGAGCAGCTGATAGATGCTCCAGTGATGGAGATAGTTTCTGCTAGCAGAATTTTGAATGTCAGTTGCAGTGTCTGAATGATGGTTTGTTTTTTTTTTTTTTTATTTCTCTTCTGCAGTGATCTAGAAAAGAATAATATCACAAGAATCACAAAAACTGACTTCTCAGGACTAAAGAATCTTCGTGTCTTGTGAGTATAACATAAAACTTGTCTTTCTTTACAAGACTACTTTGGAGTGCTAATACTAAGGAAGTCTGTAATTGTAGAGATCAGATGCTACCAATTTCTGCACATTTTTCAGTTATTGGTATTCTTTTAAAACAGTTTGTAAAATGGTAAACCTCTCGTCCATGCTGAATTCTGAATATAGTTACAGAGCTATTTAATAGTTTGTTTTTCACTGGCTTTCAGTAAATACTTCGGTAAAATTTTGGTCCGCTTTGTAATGATTTACTCATAAATCAACTATACTGAAACAGTGTGACCCCTTCTTCAGAAACAGACAGCTACCAGAAGAAACACACAATCTCACAAGCACCCCCTGGGAATTTCTTTATGTAGTTCTTAAGATTACTGTCTGCAATCAATGTTTTCCTTTTGAGAATCCTCTAAAAGAAGTTATTAAAACTACAGCTGTTGAACTGTTACAGTTATATAATGCAAGTTCAATCAATGATTTAATTGAATGCTGCCAGTGAAAAGCCAAGTCTTCTCTTGAACTTAACCTTAAGTCTTTTCTTAAACCTTAACACTTCTGCACAAGTTGGCATATACTAAGAAAACATTTCAAGTGCATTGGAAGACTTTTTGTGCCTGTTGTGTTCTCTCATCTCTAGCAATGGAGTTGTCCAGATTTCTTTGGCTCCTATCCCAACTGTCATTACCATTTTAAAAGTCTATTAAAATACATGTACTATACTATCATTAATGTCAGTAGTTGTTTTGGTTTGGTTGGTTTTTTTAGAGTGTCAGACATTGCCTAATGTTGCTGCAGTCATTTATACTGAATTCTCTTACCAATAAGCAAAATATGTAACTGCCATCTTCACGTGAGTTGGTTTTTTTTGGTTCTCTATTCTCCAGGTTTATGTAACATAATTGTTCAGCTTTTCAGTAGTGTGGTGTGTGCCACAGAACTCATTAGGATTAAAACCAGAATGCACCTATTAAAAATGTGTTTCTGTCTTGGTTTGTTTTCCAATGCATGAAGACCATCTGAGTTACACGACATGCCATTTCATTGCCTGCTAACGTACCCGTTTGTTCACTGTTTTGTGTTTCCCTGTTCTACATGTTCCTATCATAGCTGGTATGTGTCTGCTGTTCTGCTTACTTGAAGTTGTGCAGCTTATTTTACTTTGCACACTTTTGCTTACCAGAAGTCCTCCAGATTTTTCCTATTTTTTCATTCTTTTCTCTCATGATCTCTTCATAGTCCTGGCTCTTCTTACATGACTGACAGCCTATGTTTTTTTCCTCTCTTCTCCACATCCTTGGTGCCTTCCTTGTGTGTGATGGTGTATAGTGGGAAGCACAGGAACATGAAACCTGTCCCAGAGTTCCTAGAAAAGTAGTCTGGTCCTGTTTTCAAATGTTAGAAAGTTTGGAAACATCACTTTCAAACAAATGATCCAGAAGCTGGTGGAATAATACAATGGAAAAAAGCTTCCGGTCTTGAATGGACAACAAACTTGCAAAATATCCCTTCATGCACTTCTTCCTTTTACCCTTGTAACATAGACGTTTTCTTCTTCCTCATAGATTTTTACCTTCCCCTCCTTTTATGAACATGCTTCTCAGGTTCTTTTACTTGGTATTTTATTTTATTTTTTTGATCATTCTATGTAGTCTTAGATGTTGAATACTCTCTTGCTGTCTGCCTTAACTGCTGTCCAGTTGAACAGCTCTGAGCATCCTCACAGGATTGAGTGCAGAGAAGAGGCTGTTGAGAACAGGCAAGAACAGTGCTTTTTCACTAGTTAGTCTTGGCTTACTGTGTGTTATAGTATTGCTTTCTGTGTTTTAGCTAAAACCACATAAAATGTCCAAAGATCTTAGAGATTTAGTCCATGCATCTGAATGCTCTTTCAGGAAAAAAAATGGGTGTGTGATAGAAGGTAGGACAGAGAGAGGAAAAAGGTTGACTTAAATAGGATTATTGATATCTTTGTTCCTTGGCTTCTGCTTTCCCCATGAAGAGTATTTCTGCTGTGTAAATGAGTAGTCGTTTCCTGCACAGTGTAAATCAAAGAGGAGTCAGTCTCCATCGCTTAAACTTATCCTTCCTTCAGTGTGAGCAGGTGAAAAGCAGGGCCAGACCTGCGACTGTTCCCTTACACTTTTACACCATGTTGTATAGTGGGACTGCATAAAGTTGTCATATGTAGCTGTCATGGCTGCAGTTCTGGAGGGATTGAACCCTTTTAGATTATGTACAGATGGTTTACTCTGGGGCAGATGTGAAATCTTTGTAGAACATGAAGGCTGAAGACAAAAAAAAAAGTTGACCTTGAGGGGGTTCCTGTGATGAGTTGTGGAAGTCAGAGTTATCTCAATTACATGACATAAATTAAGAGTAATATACTAAGGATGTAACAACCTTTAGACCAGTACCTTTGTGAACATAAAGGTTATGGTTATAAAAGTTTAGGAACAAGATTTACCCCTTCTGACAGTCAGGAGGCAGTTTTTGACTCAGTTTGCTGTTACTGACCAAGAGAAACCGTGCTGTTCTGTCCAGAGTTTTTTGTTAATCTCCAATTATAACTGTTAATGATACTTCAGTGAAAAGAAATTTGTAGCTTATGTGAAGGGAAATGGGGGAGCTTTTTTATTCTCATGTTGTAAAATTAACTGTTATTTCTGGGATTTCAGACACTTGGAAGAAAATCAAATTAGTGTGATAGAACGTGGAGCATTTCAGGATCTAAAACAACTTGAACGGCTGTAAGTATCTCTATTTATATACCTGTGGAAAATGTACATCTTTATTCTACATCACTGTTAATCGACTTTCATAATATTTGATGATTATAAAATTAACTTCCTTTAAGAAAGAGAGATATGGGTACCTGTCTGAGTTAAAGTATGCTCTTAAACACAGTTGAATTTATACTGTATGACAGCTAATACTTGAAATAAAATGTGCAATTGCTTGCCAAGAAAATAGAACTGTCTCTGACACCAGAATCTTAATAACATAATCAAAAATACATTATCTGGGCAACACTTAAAATTGATACGTAGAGAAAGAAATACTTGTTTATAATAATTTCATATTTGTGTTTGTATTCTTATATTTATTAAAAAGTATGCTACTGGAAGTTACAGTTCTCTCCTTTGAGAAGCACAGTAATTCTGAAACTGCCTTTAGACTTAATTTTCCTGTTAGCTTAATTTTCTTTGAAATTGCATAAAGCCATTGATACCAGTGAATTACAGGGTATCATGCAAGACTTATTGGAGAAAAGACTGTTGACTTCTTCTGCTTTTTTTATGACTGTTGATTTCTTCTGCTTTTTTATATCAATTAAATTTGTTTTTTTCTAAAAGGTGAGTATAAGAGGTCTCTTAATCCAGAGATTTATAGAAAACTTCTGGCCTTGCAAGAGTATAAACTTAAATATCAAAAAGTACAAAAGTAATGCTGTATTCCAATTGCTGCTTTTATTTAGGGACCCTGTTTAGCATTACCGTGAAACTAGGTCAATTTTGTCCGCTTATGATGGGAGCATAACAAAACCTCTGTAATACTGAAATGCTTCTGGGAATTATTGTTTGTTAGAGGTAGGTGACTAGAACAAACTTGCACACTGTTTTAGAATGCCTCTTTGGTAAAAGAAGAAGCAGAGCTTGGTTTATGCTTGATTGTTGTTACTGTTATCCTTGAGGCATTTGTTGTAGGAATTGATATTTTCCAAAGCAGCTTTCAAGAGTTAAGTTCCCACTAGCAATTGTTCAAGAAGTCTGGAATATTGAGCATATACTATACTAAAACTGTTTCAGATGATCTCAGATATGTATTTTAGTTGTTTAACTAGAGTGTTGAGCTTTAAGAATGCATTTACTCAGTTCCTTGTTTTGAATTACAAAGCTTTGTTTATGGTAATAAGGGAGATGAGTTTTAATTCTGATTATAACCCGTTTTTGTGATATTGAATTGGAAAACATTTTCAGGATGAGAGTTTTGCTGCAGAGTATTTCATGTTTTTTGGGCAGTGAAAAATGACCAGCTTAATTTTGCAAAACTAAGCATAGCCTGACACTGTTAAAAATACCTTTTTCACGTTATAGGTCAACTTTGAGTCAGTGTTCTAACTACCAAGTCCTTGTTTTACACTCATTTAATGTGTGTGTGAATATATAAACAAATAATTTTCGTATCTCTATTTAGATTAAGATGGGTTTAGTTAAACTATGAAATGAGTTTTGAAAAAATTCTGGGGAAAGGATTAGCTGTTAGTAGTCAGAAACAATATTCAGGTGTCATTTCATTGTGTTGCTTTTCCATAGAGCCTGCTCTGTTAGCAAATGAAAATCATGTATTTTGTGAAATCAGAAGTTACGAAATACGATACATTTTATAGTGTCTCTTTAAGTACATAATGTTGATAGTAACTTTTTCCCCCCCCCCGCTGTGTGAACTCCTAACTTGGCCTGTTAAGCATACTGCATTTCTGCTTCTCTTTTAGGATTGCCTGTCATAAAAATATTTCCTAAATGAATGTAGTATGAAAGGGAGGCCTGGAAACTTGCAACTTTTTGGTATTTTAGCTTAAATCATTTTTAGGACAAAACTATAAATTTTTTTTTTTTTTTTCTGTGAGTCAGTAGGCTTTGGAGAATCAACAGTGGAAAGTTTGGCATAACTTAAAAAGGCTAAATTGCAACATTTTAGGTAATATTAAAGCTATTTTATTAAGTATTGTCAAATATTGCAAAACGTTAATGAAGAAAGTATGCTGCTTGATTTTTTTAAAAAACTGGCTTTTCTCCATTTAATTTCTTTCAAATAACAAATAAAAATTGCTTATATTGCTTCAGTTTTGGAATAATGTTCTCTTTTGATCTATTGAAGTGGATGATGTGGATGCAGAAGTAATCATTAACTTCTTTTTAAACAAAGCAGCTGCGTTTGGTCAGACTTGGAAAAAAAAATGGGAGTAATTTCTATTCCTGGCAAAGTACCACCTATAAAGGTCTTTCATTCTAAGTAACTGTAGAAGTAGATTGTTCCACTCCCTGCTCCATAGCAATCATTGAAAGGGCATAACCTTAGGTGAACATTATTTTAGCTTAGTATAATTTCACTTGTCTGGATACTGAAGCAAATTCATCAGTGTTTTTCAAGTAAATTCATAATTTTACTTGGTATATTCTGCACAACAAGCTAAATAAATTTTAAATTAAATGCCTGTGATGGTGCCTCTCCAGTTATTCAGATTTTACCTCTTTTTTTGTGGGAGATTGGTGCTCACAATGCTGATGGAGCATCCTAAAGGCATTATTTAGTTATAGGGCAGACTAGACTACTGTCAAAATTGTGTGAGAGCTTAACAAAGTTTGGCACTATCAGTTTAAGGAAGTACGTAATGCGAGGTGATGCCATTACTTTGGCATATTTGTACTCATCTTTCCAAACAGACAGGAATTTTAACCATTACCTTGTAGCAAAATTCAGTGGATTTAGTACAAGTTGATTTGCTGAGTTCTAAGTTTCAGAACTCTTGGAAATGACCAGTGGTACTCACCACGGTGGAGAACCAAAAAAGTTTCTAGTGGTTTTATTCCGATAAGTTCCTATAGCTTTATTGCAGAACATAAAGATTAGTGGTGAGCTGACTATAAAATATCAAGCAGTTGAGAGATAACATTAATAGATATAATCAGTGCACACAGTTTGCTACCTTCTACTTGTTGCACTGTTGTAGAACCTCAGAGAAGCCAACAGTGCTCCTGTGCAGTGAAATACTGCAAGGCTTGTAGAGCTCATCTGTCTATGTGACCTCTGTGGCTGAGGTAGTAGAGCAACCTCAGCATGTCTCCTCCCAGACTCCTCTAGCTATCGCTGCTCCTTTGGCTCCCAAGTGCTGCTTTCCAAAACCCACAAGTACTTGATGTTGAATGACAGACTTTGCAGGGTGGTTATATGCATCTGTTGAATTGGTGTTTAAGAAGATTTGGAAACATTCTGTGAAAACTTTGAAGTGCCAGTTGTAAATTTTGATAGTCTACCCTCCTTACCAGTGGCAGGGTAACAATTTTAGAACTACACTGGTGCCTGATGGTGTGTGGAAGGTTTCAGAAACAGTAGTTTTTGTTTTTTTTTCTAGTTGCTTTCTCCATTTTTTTTTTTTTTGATAGTTAGCTGTAAAAGGTCTGACTTTGATCCTTTGTCCTGAACTTTGTTTTCTGTGCTTTGAATTAGTGTGCACGTGCCCATACGCACATAATGCTGTTCTGGCACGATGTGTCATACCCAAATTTACTTTGGAATTTAGCATTTCAGCTGTGTGCTATGCTGTTAACAGTGCTTGATTTTAAGATAAAATGATTATGAAATTTCATATGCAAAGAGGATCAAGAGGAAAGAAGCATACTGGTGGGCTGAAAAGATGAACTGAAATTTCTTCCAGAGCCAGATGTATGTCACACATTTAAGTGAAAAATGAGGCAGGATATAAGACACCAACCAATCCTGACTTTTCCACGGCCAATTGCCAGGATTTGTCATGTAGCTGTATTATCTTCAAAAGACTGGACTGTAGCTGATGGCTGGTTCTTTCTGCTCAAATTAGTGTCTTCAGCCAGTATAAAAGATCTCAACATCTGAAAACACTAAAAATGTGTTTTTGTTGTTTAGAGGAGTGGGGAAAAAAATGTATAAGTATGGCCAAATCAAATCTTTTCAAAGTTGGGAAAAATAATTTTTTTTTTTTTTTAAAGAAAAAGGACAAAAAAGGAGCTAGGCTCCAGACTTTAACCCTAGTGTATATGCTTATGGTTTTCATTTTGTGTATACTAAGAAAGAGGTCAAAATGGAAATTGTATTTGACCTTTAACTCAGAGATGCTACTGGGCATTGAGTCTTTATAAGCAACTTCCTAAACGCTTGATCAAGACATGAAAGTATCTTTTTTGGCATAGTGTACTGTAAAATTGCTGTTAGTGACCCAAGACTCTATGGAGAATAATAAATTGTGATGCTTCACAGTCTGGATTTCATAAATTGAGATTGATCAGGCTTTAAATAAATCATGTAATACAAAAAGCATCTTCCATAATTAACATGCTGAGTGGAAAGATTGCTAAGTGCTTCAGAGTAGCAGGCAAAATAATAGCATTGGACAGTTCTTTGCTGTTGTAAACAAAAGCTTATGGCAACTCTTTGCAGCATGGACAAATCTATGGTGTTTATACAAGGTTTGCAGTGTGTGCAGTTTAGATGTTTTTCTGTAACTACAGGCGCTACACATCTATGAGGCCATATGGAAGACAGTTTGCATGTAACCTTTCAGAAACAAGCTTTATTGTGTTATGTCTCCATTTCCCTGTGACATTATGGATAACGTACCTAATTGGAAATTGGTGATCATAAAATATTTTTCTGGGAATGCTGGAGTACAAGGACACGCTAAAATGGATTTTGAGCTGTAATCTGTTAATTAATCCATTTTATTTATTGCATACTTCTGTCTTCTTCCTCTAACTACCACATGTTAAGGTCGTGTAGTACCAGGTTTGCTACCTAATAGGAACAGGTGGTGCTTTAGGATTCAGGAGCAATCAATCTAGTGAGGAACCTTCTCCCAGGTAACTAGTCATAAGACAACAGAAAAGGGGCTCAAGTTCCACCAGGAGAGGTTTAGTTAGGATGTTAGGAAGAATTTCTTTCCTGCAAAAATGAGGAATTGGACCAGGCTGCCCAGAGAGGTGATTGAATCACCATCCCTGGAGGTGTTAAAAAAATGTGTGGATGTGGCACTTTGAGACATGATTTAATGGTCATGGCACTGTTGGGTGATGGTTGGACTTGATGATCTTAGAGATCATTCCCAACCTTAACAATTTTGTAATTCTCCAATATCCTTTCGCCTGTGTTCTGTTGCCCAGAGAGCTCTTTGCACTTGGCCTTTCCCTCTTAAGGAGGGTGTGAATTGTTAATTAGGGCTGCTAGAGGTGTCTTGAAGCTATGGTGCCTTTGCATCATATGGATGGATTTCTTTACATTCTTACCCCATCTCCTGTTGAATCCTGAGGAACTGAGTGTAGCATATGTCGTAGTTTGCATTAGTCTGTCATACTGGGCAGAATTACTGCTGCAAGAATGCACCATCAGTAGGGTGAAATGAATCTGTGCTGTCTAATGCCAGATCATAGATGGTGTATAGGTGATGTAATCTTTTATAAATGGGGGAAACCAGTTTCTAACAGACACTAGTCATAAACTTAACCGCTTTTTTTTTGGGCTAGCAAAAAATACAAAAAAAAAACCCCAAACCAACTCAGTTTGCCAGCACTTCGAGGTGTGTTCTTCCTCTCTTGATTTGAAGGGCACAGTACTTAGATTTTGTGCTGCCTGCATCTGAGCTAGCATTATAAAACTACTTGCTGCATTGGCTGATGACTGCAAGTTCAAGTAATATTTCTTGATGTTAGTTAATATTTAATGTTATTAATAATGTTTGTCTTGTATCTTCTGAGAAAGTATTCCACTTTAAAAAAAACCCAAACAAATCCTTTAACCAAGCAAAAAGCTATCTCTTTTACCTGGCTTTTTCAAGAAAAGTTTAGCATTGTCTTTGCAGTGTGTGTCTGTTTGACTGCTCACATTGTGAGAAGTTCGATGTGATGAACTAGGATGTTTTGGATGTGATTATTTGAAGGGTGCTCCTGCTTTCTGTTTCTGTATGCCAATGGGACAACCATGGAGAATGGAGCATGTTGTACTGCAGAACAATCATTATAAAAGTCACTTCTATTGCTTTCTACCTTCCAGTCTAGGATTTGGCCAAGGCCTCCCTTCAGATAATCTCTCTGAAAAAATACAGGGGAGTTCTAAATTTTTTTAGAGTGACTATTTGGTTTAACTTGCATGGGCACAGCCTTACCACTTTCTTCAACACTTGTGTTGTTTTGGAGAAAGACCACAGTGAAGTGAGGACCACCTGTTTTTATGTGCTTCATCTGCATAACTTTCAGACCTTGATAGCAATGAAGTAGCAGCAACACCATCACTGACCAGCCTTTTAAGTTCAATTTGTTGCAAGAGAGTCCCAATTTAATCCTGCTTCTGACTCAGAAGCCTAGAGGAAGGCTAAATATTTTCTACATCATTTGTGCTCTGGAGGAGTATACGCTTTTTCTTTCTATGAAATACAGGAAATCATCCATCCTGTTTTACCTCTTGTCTTAATCTCAGAGAACAGCCTTCACAAAGAAACATCATGAAAGAATGTTTGCAGTCTAATTTGTCCTGTGTGGCAGAAGCCAAGCAAAAGCTATTGGTTTCTAATGTCTGTGTGGAGAAAAGGTGGAGTCTCTAAGGGTTCACATGCTGAGGCTGTGTGCAAATTCACCACAGTGATATGTTGCAACTTCCTGTGGTGTCATGGAACTCTTTGGACAGCTGTACAAGAGGTGCCTTCTTGTTTGGTTTTCTTTTTTTTCTTCTGAGTGTGGATTGCTACAGGCTTTACTGGTCTCTGTCATTGCTTCTGCTTTCTCCTTATTCTACCCTGCAGTGCTTGTCTGGGTACTGTGGTCTCTTACCTTTCAACATCTTTTTGTGTACTGTAGAAGAAAGAGTTATTTGCTGTTCATCACAGAGCCAGTGTCCTACCACACAGCTGTTTGCTGTCTTTTGTGTACAGCTAAATCAGAGCTACTCTACACCAATGCTTTTCCTTTTTCCAAGGGGAAAGAGATGTCTCTGTGTGCTCGTGCACTGAGCAATACCTTCACTTGAAACCTGGGATGTTTATGATTCTTTCTTGGAACTGATGGTCTGTTTTCTGAATATAATGTCAGAGCTCTTCATGAAATCTTTCAAGTTACTGATAGATAGATTTTCAGTCTTCCAAACCATAGGTATCATTTCCAGCCAGGTGAAACATCTTGCAACTGGCTTGACTGATTTGTCTGCCTAAACTATGAGCTAAAACCTCAGGGCTTGTCCCTTTCTTCTTTAAGAGCAACTTGAATGAATTTGCCTGTGGTGCTGTTGCAGTTACCTGTGAAATAACTTGCACAATAGCGATTAACTCAGCAGAGTGCCTAAAACCCAAGACACTCCATCTTTCATCACCTTTATGTAGCCTTCCAGAAAACTACTTTATGGGCAATTTTAATCCAAATGCCCACTCTGAGGAATTGTAGAAGCACCATATGAGGTTGGCTGACTGTGAAATAATACAGTAGATGCAATTCAGGGTCAAAGAACAGGGAAATTGGTGTGTGTGAGAGTGGGGGTGTAAGGAAGTCCTAAAATATTTGAACTCATAAAAGATTAAAATAGTAGTTCACAGATAGTTGTCAGAAGGTGGCTAAACTGATAACAGACGTATCTGTTGAGGACCCCTAAATATGCACAATCTTCATCCAGCTAAAAAGTCTAGCTGCAAAAGGTTGAGAATCAGGCAAGCTGGCAGAGGAGTATCATACATTCTTGCCCCATGCTTATGCCTCTGTATGCATCTGCACATTGGCACTGCTGGAAGCAGGATGCTAGGTAGATCTAGGTGAACTTGAAGTAATTTACAGTACTGTATGTTTTCATCTGTTACGAGAAACTCAACTGCTTATCATCTTTTCCACATCTTTATTATTCTTGTACTGAACTAGCTGCCTACAGTTTAGCACTAGGGATATGCTGTCCTTTTCATGGAGAGGAATGATACTCTTTGGAGAATTCCGCTGTGGTTTTGTGCCTGGAGCAGAGCTGTTTCATGTGTTTGCAGTTGAAAACTGAGTGAGTTTGAGTTGGAGCACTGAGTGAGCAAATGAGAAGCTCACTCTTCATATCTGACTGATATCACTCTGATATCTTCTGAAAAAAAATGTTGTCATTTCACCAGTAAGGAATCTCTGTTTTCTACAAGACTTGGTTAATAAAACTTACGCAAAATTAGTAGCTTGTGTGAGCAATGTGAATGCTAATGAGGACACAAAATAATAGGTACAAATTTTATTTATGAACTATGATGGCAGCTGCTATACAAGATGCAAATGCTGGATTACTTAGCTGTGTGACTGATACCCTGGTTTACGTTTAGAACTGCACAGGACAAAATCAGTAGCAAGAACTTGGTAGTTCTTGGTATATTTATGGTCTGTGTCTACAAATAAAAAGTAAAATAGTAAAATAGGTATTGTCAGGTTCAGTGTGAATAGTACACTTCAGTACATCATTGGGGAGGAATATCTTCTTAAGTCACATCTTGGCTCAGGCTGACAGCTCACCTTTATTAATTCTTGGAAGGAGAGAAGGAAGCTCATTAATTTTGTATTGCTTTTGATTCAGCTTTATGTGCTGCTCTTGGCTCAAACAGCCAAAATAAATGTTCCCAAGATATGACTCACATAGTTCACTTGTCTGTCAATACTGTGCACTGGCTACTCTGGAAGATTTCACTGAAATGTATTTTTTTTTTTTTTCTTACACTGCTTAACTGCCAGTAATTTAGAGAAATGCTAGTCATTTGTATAAATGCCATACCAGATATGGTCAGGCAAGATTTTATTTATTTATTTAAATTTAAATGAACTCTCTATTTTCTGTTCCCACAATTTGATATACAGTCAATCTAAGATTTTTAGAGGGGGAGGGGAAATTACAACTATTAGCCCAAAAAGTTCTTTTTGGAAAGGCATGTTGTAAGATCTCTGGTGCATACATTTCCATATAGAGTCAAGCTTCTCACAACAGTTAAGGACTGAGGAAGATACTCAAGTACTGCCTATTCCATGCAGATATCCAGTCAACAGAATGAATACTGTATTCTATAATTTATATTAAATTTTGAGGAAAATGTTGCTTTGTTTTGGCTATTTTAGAGTGCTATTGCCCAGGAATGATAAATTGCCTTTCATATGTAGTGTGAGAAGGAAATGCACAAGCCAAAATAAAGTGTACTTAAATCTTCAAGATGATCTTCACATTGCTGAAGTCTGGAATACATCAATTTCCTTTTAAACGTTTTTGATTTCATATCTAGTGCAACCTTTAGTTGTAGCCTTTCCGTGAGCATCTTTTGCTTTCATGTGTTAAAGCACAGTCCGACTGTGGGTGATGCTGATGCCATGGTCCTGCTCCATTAAAGCTTTTTAACAGGTAGTTGCTGGCCACTGTAGATGCCAGCATGACTTGCAACCCTCAGCTGCCTGGTCCCAAGTGCCAGACAGGACAACACATGCTAAAAAAAATGTATTTCTGTAACGAAAACTCTAGCCGCATGTTTGGTCAGTGGCTGTTTGTAAGAACTCACTGGGCTTTCTTTGAAAGGTGCACCACAGGGCTTGAAGTATCATTTGAGCTTGGAACCTGAAGAATTCAGGCTGTTCTTCAGAAGGGCAAAATGGAAAGTCTTTTGTGGAAGCTACTAAAAAACCAAGAATGTATATTTTATTCAAGGTTACAGCTTGATACTATGTAATATGTGCAACGTGGAGAGCATGCAGTACGTATACACGTTTCTGTAATGTCCACGTCTTGGTATCTCAGGATTAATTGGTGTTTACCTTTTCATGTCATTAGGGGATTGCAGGTAGAAATTAGTTTTTTATTTTGGAGACACAGCAGTTAAAGTGTAAGTACAGATCACTAGTGCAGTAAGACTATGGTGGAAAAAATAATGAGCATGAAACAACTTGCAAAAGCAAAACATGTGAGAGGTAGGTACCCGGTCTGCATTTTGCCTCTCCAGGAAGTCAGTCTCCTGTTCAGTGTCTAGATAAAATTGCCTGCATTTTTATTTCTAAGTATTTAAGTACTTTAAGCACATTGTGATAAGATCAGATCACTTTTAGACGCATAACTGGGAATGTGATTCTTGCTGAAGAGTAAGAAAAAGCTTTTCCATGAAAAAATGAAAGTGCTTTGCCATGTAGGGTACTTCAGTCCTGGTATTGCCTCAGATCAGAGGCATCTGCGATTGGGATTTTGATGTAGGATTTTTTTACTTGCTTAAAAGCATATAACTTCAGTTTTTACTGAGTTAGTTCGGGATTGTTTCAAGCGCTGCAATATGGGTAATTGTGTTGGTACACAAATGCACATACAGATTATGTGCTTGGAAATAGTTTATACTTCTTTGAGAAAAATGTAAAAAATTGCCTTGTCCTTTTCTATTACCCTTTAAAAAATATGATAAACTCTGTTTGCCACAAAATTATGTGATTGCTGCATTTGAAATTTCAGAACAGAAAAAGTAGCTGCAGATTAGTTCAGGAGAGAAATCCGCAGTCATTTTAGTAAAATTTGCTCTGTTTTTATCAACAGTAGGTTTTATAACGTGTCATGGCACACCACTTTTTGCGGGTCTGTAGTTGATGTGAGTGGCAAAAACATACTTAAATGGAAGATATTTCGTCATCTACCTCCTATTGATAAAGTCCTTGCGTGAACTAGAACTTGTGCTTATAATCTGGAAGTCAAATGGAAAGGACAGGTAGAAAGGAACAAGTATATGGCTTGATCAGTTCATGGTTTGTGAGTCTTCTGTGCTACCTGCTGCTTTGGGTTTGTACTGGACCATCTTTAGCAAAAAATTTCTTGGGCTTCTAGGAAAGATAAAATAGTTTAAAGTTTATTCTTTCCCACTCTATCTTGTCCCTAAGTGAGGTGAACAAGAACTATGTTGCTTTTTATGGGGCTGCTGTTGGAGTAAGTTTTTAAATGATACAGTAGCTGTCACTTTCGTACCCTTTGAGGACTACTTAAGTGAATATAGGAGTTGTGAGGAACCACTTATACAGATTCTTTGAAGATGGGTAGATGGGTAGTGGTTCTATTTTCTAATTGTTTGTCTACATTTGGGAAAATGATTGTTACCAATAAATGTTTTTATGTATGGCAGTCTCCTAGAGGGCACTAATATCCTTGGATTTCATAGTTTACTATGTCCGTCTGTAGCACAATTATTTAGTTACTTATTACTCAGAAATTACTGGACAGCCAAGCTTCTATTTTGTTACTGCTGATGCAAGAGTGATGCTTTTATTTCTTTTGTAAACATTAGGGGAACAAAAAAAATTGGCACCTCTTTTCTGAAGGAAGCCACTAGCAGCTCTGTCAGTAGGTCTGCACAGAAGGAATCCAAACACAGGAAAAGTGCAGGAGAGGCAAAGGGCAGCTAGTGAGAAAGCAGGATGCATGCCTCAGTGAATTGGGTTTGGTTTCTATTAGTACTTCTGACCAGGGCTACAAAACAAAGATGTTTATTTTAACGACATGAAAATAAACGAGCATGACTTCATCAAAAACATTTTCATAGTAGGTCGCTGACCCATAAGAACTCATGGAAAAACAAATTTGGGTCTCATTTATGTAGACAAGAGGTTCTGTAACCTCAGGATTCTTAAGCTTCTGAAAGCAATGGTTGTAAAGTAAATGTAATAACAACAGTTCTACGACAGTGTAACCATAATTCAGTTGGAATAGCTGATCAGCGTTGAACATTACATCAGAGGTTTTAAACATTACTCTTTTCTGTGTCTTATTTGTTTGATTTTAGTGTGTTTTTTTTGTACTTGATGAAGATTTATGAGAGTATTTGCTTAAGCCAAACACTTCAGGATTTAGCAGTCATTTCTCCAGGATCTGTAGGAAATACTTAAAGGTCTTTGTTACTGTTGGGTAAGAACTGCTGAATCAGTGGTCTGGAATCATTTGGATGAACTTTGTTTAGCTTAAATAATTTTATCTAAAGTTTTGCTACTTTAAGCTTTCTAATACTGAAGCCTAATATGACTCGTATTGTTTGCCATCTTACAAATGCTTGAAGTGGTGTTGGCTGAATTTCAGCTTGTCAAGCACAGTAATCCTTAATTCTGTTTCTGAATGAAATTAAGATGAATTGAAAGTATATAACATTTTCCTTCTTGGAGAAGATATCGCTGTGTAGGTCTTGAAGCCTTTCTGTCATTGGTCAGACCAGGACAATCTCAATCTTACTTTTCCTTGGACAGAACTCCATTTTAACTGTCTGTTGAACAGGAGTTCACCTGAAGCTGTAGCCTTCCATATGGAACAGAACAAACTAAGCCGTGTTAGGTAGGCTACCAAGATGACCCCTGGGCTAGAACACCTCTCCTACGAGGACAGGCTGAGAGAGATGTGACTGTTGAGCCTGGAAAAGGGAAGGCTTTGGGAAGATTCAACACTTAAAAAGGGCCTACAAGAAAGCTGGAGAGAGACCATTAAGAAGTGCTTGTAGTGGTAGGGTGAGGGGTAACAGTTCAAAACTAGAAGAGGGTAGATGTAGATAAGAAATTAGGAAGAATTTCTTCAAGATAAAGGTGGTGAGACTCTGGAACAGGCTGACCAGGGAAGCTGTGGGTGCTCCATCACTGGATGTGTTCAAGGCCAGGCTGGATGGGGCTTTGAGCAACCTGGTCTAGTGGGAGGTGTCCCTGTCCATGGCAGTGGGGTTGGAGTGAGAAGACCTTTAAGATCCCTTCCAACCCAAACCATTTGATGACTATGTTGGCTTAAAGTTAACTTGATGTTAGTATCATGTTCTCAGTTGCTTGGACATGATTGCTTCTCCAGATATTTTTCTTTGCCTCAGGGTGTTACAGCATGAGGATCACAAAAAGAGAGGATTCAAAGGTTCATGCAGATATTAGGGATACTATATGTACTTTTCGATTTTTGTCTTTGATAATTCAGAGTGGGATAGGTGTGACGCAGTGCATTAGGAATACAAGAGAAAGAGGGGAACCTGCTAGGTTATCAAGCACCTCAGAAAAACTCACCCCCTGCATTTGATAACTTTCTGGGGAAGTGCAATTCAATCAGAAGTGATTATCAGAGAAATTAGGTGCACTCAATTTTTAGATAAGGTGTTTTTTTAATAACAACATATTTTTGTGGCTGGTTACCCCTTGTGGCTTCTTAGTGAGAAAATATCCTTTGAAGGAGTTGTGATAGGTGATACCTACAGGCTTTTGTGATAAAGCAGCCACAACAGTAGCTTTTTTGTTCTCAAATTTTGGTTGTGTACAGCGTGTTCTTTGTTCCACTTCATTTTTTGTATAGTCATTCTGTGGGCTTTGGAGGACACATCCTTTGTCTAACCATCCAGTTTGATTTCAGGCAGGAGATGATTTTGCTAGTCTTCCTTTTTGAAGAGTGCTGCTTGGCATCTAGCCCCAGGGAAGAAGGAGTAGCACGTTGCCACAGCAGCATTCTTTACTATATATGGAGAGGTGTGGTGAGCTGGGCTGGTATTGGGTTATTAAAACAGATCAAATAAGAACAGTCTTCTGTTTCTTCTGGTAAAAATTGCAATAATAGAACTACTTGCAAGTTTTCTTGCTAATTATTCACAGCTATTTCTGACTTCTGGAAACGGTTAGTTTGATTAATAGATACTTTTAAGACTTGTCAGCAGGGGCGAAATGGCTTGGAGATGGGTGTGCTACAGTTTGCTTCTTGCATTCTTCATGGGGTTTCAGCCCTGACCTGGCGAGGTTACTCTTTGGCATAAGAAATGGTTTCAACACATCTATTTTACTGTCTTTACAAAAATGAAATATTCTAAACAGTGGATGTTTAGGGATGCCACAAAAGATTCTTTATGTTACTTGGATCAAGTCCCATTTTTGTTACATAGTCTGTGGAGGAATAATGAGAAAGTAACTACGTTTTTTTTTCATTCTGTATTGGGGTTTATAAGATACAAAAAATGGAAGATTTTGTATTAATTGCTATTTTTTTTTAAGATTTGAAACAAGAGAACCTAAAAGCCTCACAGAAACTGAGGAACAGACATCTTCTGCAGAGAGCATCTCTGAGGGTTCACTGATCAAGTTTTTTGGGATTTGCGTAAAAGTTAAGAGAAATGGTAAATTCTCGTACATGAAAGGCCAATATAAACTACCTGCATGAATGTAACTGGTCTTATAAATATGTCACTGAGTTAAGAGATTGTCCATGTACTTCTGGATGCACAGGATTTTCTTGCTGTTGACTTTGTCATTATTACGTACTCTGATATTTAAAACTCTGTATTCCCTTCAAATAAGTTGGTAGTAACAGTTCTCTCCATTTCTGTATGGTGTAGGGCCTTGATCTCTAACGCATACATAAACGCTATTACATCTTTTTTGTTCGTGTTTGCTTTGGGAAATTGTTTAAATTTAAACCTGTTCCTTAAACTTTCTTTGCCTGTGTTACCAGTTTATTCCTAGCCAGAGGACATATGTGTGTAATGCTTACGTACTGGCTCCATCCTTCATTTTCATGTCAGATTTTTTTTATATGCTGAAATCCTATAAAAAAAAAAGTGATTCTTATATCAAAACCTAAGTGTTACAGAGCTACCAGTTCATATGCTGCTTCTTTGTACAAAGAAATATAGTCTGCTTCTGTTAGAGGGTAGATAATCTTTCTCAGTCTAATGAGAAGTTAATAATAAAGGTTATTACTTCTGACAGCTTTGAAAATGTGAACCAGGACCACCCAGTGTGCTATGTTTGTAATACGGCCTTTCAAAGTGGTAACTCTTGTAAACAGTTTTCCTTCAAAAAACAGTCCCTTAGCGACATGCAATGGTATCTCTCACAGGTTTTGGAAGTCCTTCTGTACTAACTTGTCACATAATATAGAATTTATTTTGTTGTACGCTATAATCCTGTAGTAGGATTGTACTGGGCTTCCTCATAGTAACCTGATTGAAATTTCATTATGTATCATCTGGCATTATTTCCTGGTGTGGTAACATAAAGAGGTGCTGACAGAAATCAATGGACAAGGTTGACTTCTTTAATGGATGCTGTATCTTGACTGTTTTCCCATACAAAAAGGAAGTGATACAAAAGAAAGGAAGAGGTTACATTAATGACCACCACACAGTTCTTGATGCCAATAGGATTTTCTGGTGAAACCATTGAATGAAATTGACTGTGCTCCTGTTTTTCTGCTTCCCTAGTCAGGGCTCCTGAAAAGAGAAAACTGAGTAACTCCTTGAAGTTGGGTAACTCCTGTCTTTTTCTGTCTGAGTCTCCTGTTATGCATTAATTCATTTTTATTGTTTCATGGTTACGCCTAAGCTTGTGATGTAACTGCTTCTCCCTTAAAGTAACTCTTAGAAACTACTTCAACTGCATCATGTTCCCTAAGGGTGTTCTCCAAGGACAATGCCATAGAAGTCTTAATAAAGGAGAAGAAAAAGCTAGCTTGTTTATTGCCAAAAATGAGACCCAGATGTTTTGAGTGTGAAATAAATTAAAAGACAAAGTTGGGGAGAGAACCCAAAGTTACTTGGATAATTTCTGGATATTACAGGCTGCAGCAGCAGGGCTGCTGCCTTAAAGCTTCTTGTTTTAAAAATTTAAAAGGACAGTAATTTTGGATTATGAATTGTATAATAGGTAGCCATGCAAACAGAAATGTTAAGTCAAACTTGAAAGCTGTTGAACTTCTGTGGAAAGGAACAGGATTCTACTTACTTCATGATGAGTATGCAGTACTTGGATTTGGTAGTAAAGCAGTTGATGCTCAGGAGAAAAGCAGACATAGATATTGGAGGCCAGTAGATATCACACACGTTCATTGGGTAAAAACTAGGTAATTGGTATATTCAAAGGGATAGTAATAAAACTGACAGTTTTTATGATAGCCTGTGTAATCATAGGCTGTGTATCCACCTAAATTTCTAGGTGGAGTATGTTCAGTAGTATACAAGAGTAGTATTAATCAATATAATACTGCAAGACATTTTAAATGGAAAGTGAAGATGCCATCTAGATAGGACCCACACTAAGCCTGTATTTGTACACCTTTTGTATAAATAAGAGGAGTCACCATCAAAAGAATATCTTAAATCTGCCTGTGCTATATTGCAGATTATAAAAAATTATCTCCACTCACTGAGGAAGAGTGATGCGTGTGCTAATAAAATAATTTGTATTGTGACTGCATTAAACATTTTCCAAATTTCCACATTAATTGTATTAAGAATGCATAAGTCTCCAAGATTTAAAATGTTCTTTTACCCCTTTATTTGAGTTCCGAACCCTGAAATTCTTCTGAACTTTCTGAATTCTTCCAATGGCGACCCAAGCCTTGAGAAGGAAGGGATATTCTACATGCGATTTCACTACATGATTGTTGAAATTACCTTCTCCTTCATAATTTGTGGTAGCAAATATGTGGTGCGGTTTCTCCTTGAAAAAAAGATGAAAGTGGTTGCAAGCTGAGCAAGTTCAAGGCTTTAATATGCTATGTTCTCTACTGATTTGGCCTTTGATATAGATTAGATTTATCTCCTCTTAGCTTTTCCTTGTGAGTGGGACTCCATGAGACGACAGTACCCAAGCTGGGTGTGACCCTTCCAATTGTGTAAACATGAGGGATACAGCTGGTGTCTGTACCCCAAAGAAAGTTTTCTGTCCAGCAAAACATGACCTCTGCCTTGAAAACAGTTGGAAAGTTTCCTATGAAAATGAAGGTTCTTTACTCATCCAGAAGTTATCCAGTATCCAAGAAAAGGAATAAACCAAAACTATAATAAAGGTAAAAATAACCCTTGAAAAGTGGAAGTCTTTCCTTCCATTTATCTCATAGAGTATCCTGAAAAAAATGTGTTTACTCTACCCTTGGGCTGGTTGCGTTTTCTTTCCAGGCTCCAGTGGTTGTTTCTTACTCGGCTCTTTAAGAATCAGGGGAATCTCAATAGTTAAATTTCTTTCCTATCCCAGATTCAGACAGAGGAAGAAATATTATTAGCCTGGTTGGAGCCAGGAAGGTAGGAATTTCACAGTTAATAACTTCTCCATTGTTTTTTTAAGGGCCCTTGATAGTCCATGACTGACATTGAAGTTGTTTCTTTCTATCCCTTTGCCTTCAGGACATAAGAACCCACAAATGGGCAGTAGGCTGAGGGAGGAAGGGGAGAAATTTGCACTTGCTATGTACATGAGAAAAATATTTTTGGGAGACGAAAGGGAGTGTTTGTCCTTTGTTGAAAGAGTGTGTTTCATGGGATATGTGGCTGCTCTGAAGAAACCAATAATAAACTGGAAAACAAGGTTGCATGTGTGCTTCTTGTGACTTCTAAAGCTCACAAATTCTATAAATCTGGATTTTAGGCCATCTGAATCATAAAGCAAGAAAATGCAGTTTGTAACATGATAAAGCTGTGAAGTGTAGATATTTATGAATTTATATGAGATGTCAGCATCCAGTATAACTAGGAGGAGCAAAAGAACTTACTTGAAGGCATGTGAAGGTATCAGAGTTGGGACACAAGGGCTTCGTCTGCAATAAAATGAGGAGAAAGAAGTGTTCATAGAGATCCATACATAGCTATACCGATATGCATACATGTGTCTATAAACACACGTAGATGTATAGCTATCTCTTGATTGCAACTGTAGTTACAGATCTTTCTCTTTGTTCCTTGATGGTCAGTCTTCTTAAGCCTTACATTGAGAACACATAAAATTTGTGCAGCAGGCAAATTTCAGTCTAAAGAGGCTTTGCAGAAGTGCTTTGGGTAGGTGCTCAGTGTCTGGGTTCTTATTTTTCAGTAGACATTAGAACTTCTACTACTGAGTTTAAATTCCTTCCTGATGAAACTGAATAGAAAAGAAGTACCAAAAGCTAGGAGATAACGGCCATACTAGCTCAGATCCAAAATATGATGAAGTGTCATCTCTCCAGTTCAAAGTCTTCAAGAAAGAATAAATGAAGAAAAGCCAGTATATAAATTGTTGTGGCAGAGGTCACTTGAGTCATTAACTGTGTCTTTGTAGTTAATATTACTTAATATCTTTTCTTAATTATTTGCCCTCTCTGCCCACAAACTACTGTAACAAGTGTTTGTATATCATCCATTA